>NC_064848.1:134706643-134984143 GCF_024139225.1 Suncus etruscus | reverse complement strand
ATGACGACGATGAAGAAGAAGACGAAGAAGAAGAAGAAGAAGAAGAAGAAGAAGAAGAAGAAGAAGAAGAAGAAGAAGAAGTTGTTTAATAGTTGGCAGCAACTGTTAAAATCAACATTTCCAGACTATTAAAATTAACCAAATGTGTTTATGTCCAAGGAGTTATTATTAAAAATAATGCCTGAATTTTTGTTTTAAAATGTTGTCTTTTGTAGTTGGATATTAAATTAGGTAGGAAACTTTCTTGCACATGGACAAACAGGTTTGATCAACAAAATTATATATGGACCCCCTAGCATCACAAGGAGTGATAACTGAGTGCAGAATCAGGTGTAACAGCATGACTAGGTGTGCCTCAAAACCAGAAGAGTGAGAAAGGAAAAAGAAGAAATTATCATTACCACATTTTAATATGCCCTATACCCATATATTTCTTCTCAGTTTTCTAGTATTTGTAACTTGAAAGCCATGTTACAAAGGAGGTAACCATGAAACTAGAAACACAGCAATCATCTAAAAGAGCAAGAGAGAATCAGAGAGAACTGCCACTATTTATCATGTCTGGCAGCTTCTGGAGCAGTACCATTACAGACTTTGCTTTTACTAGATGACTCAGAAACAAGCCTTTTGGATAATCCCATCTCTGGAACACTTACTAAAAGCATTCAACAGCAGTGATTTCATATTACCACTGGCTGATACAGTGTTAGCAGTTGTGGCAAGCAGCAGTTCGGACAAGATCTTGCAATGGATAACTTAGAAAAAATATCTATAGAAGTTCTATAAAGCTCATGCAATATTTTATTTGTCTTTCTGGATAAAATCATTTTAAGGTTTTAAGTATTAAGAACCCCCTTCCCAGTATATTATTATTAAAACCAGTCCTGAATTTGTTTTATTGTTTAGCAAATGTCTAAATCTATACTATTGTGATCTGTATACTAATATTTTGCCCACAATTGATGGTTATACTTTCCAGAGCTTGGATTTCCAAAGCTCCAGGTAATCTTTTAAAGTGCTATATATTTTATGCACAGGACTTTTATTAAATTCATGCTAATAATATTGAGTTACTTTGACTTTCTTTTAAAAATGAGCTAGAGATTTTGATTCTTAGTAGTCTCAAAAAAGCTATTTTCAAAGGGAGTGATGTATTTTTTTTTTGCTTATATGCTTCAGTAATTTTAAATAAAGGCAGTAGGGAATTTTAAATGCTGGGGAAGAAAGCTCAGCACGAAATAGCAATAAAAGACTAGCCATATGAAAGCATTGTAAGAGAAGTCAGTGGGGTGTAATTATTACCAACATTGTTATTGTAGGTGATTGTAGAGTGTACAAAGAGTGGTAACATCAGAAGGTGGGGAAGTCAATGAAGCCATAGGATCACTGATCATCAGGGGAAAATTACATATCATTTACACCAGTTAATTTCTTATGTGAGTCTGTCACATAAAAGGCTGATGTAAAAATGAAAAAATGCCAATTTCACAGGTGAAAATGTTCATTTGTAATATCCTTCAATTTTTACAAGTTAAAATGTAATTATGCTACCTATGTATTCCTTATCCTGATTTTATATTTGGTTTTTGTTTGTTTATTTTCAGTGAATTTCCCTTGTTTCTTGAAACAGCTGCAACCTTTGCCATAGAGAATATGAATCTATATAACTTATTTTTCATCACTTATATTAATTGTACAGAAGCAACATTATTGGAAGATGGCATTGTTCCAAGGAATGACAGCTTGAATCTTGACACTAAAGGAAAAATCAAGGAGAATTGTTGCTAAAACTCTTCTATGTCCTATAATTTGTGAGGAACAAAAGTTAGAACACAGAACTTCAGGCCACTTCCCTACTCTAAAGCATAGCTATGATATAAATTCAGCTATTTTATGTAAACTCCCTACATCAAATCCAACATCTAAAAAGTCACTGATCTTGTTTGGTCCGTATTTCTTATACATTCAGTAATTTGTGCTTAATTGGGGCCCACAAACTGCAATGCTTAGGGCTTACTCTGTTCTTTATACTTGGGATCATTCCTGGAAGACTTGGGGGGACCATATGTGGTGCCAGAGATCAAACCTGGGTTAGCTGTTTGCAAGGCAAGTACTCTTTCTTTATATACATTGTACTATTACTCTAGACACAGATTCTCTATTTTTCATTAAAAATAATTAAAATATTCGAAAAGAGTTATAGATGTTAAGGGAATACATCTGAGATATACAAAAGAAATACATGTGACCCTTTTATGTTTTAAAAAGAAAAAAGAAAGAAAACAAGGGTATTTGAAGACAACAGGTGATAGTTGAGTTTGAGACATGTTTTGCGGCATTACGGAACCCTATATTGTCCTTGAATTAGGGGTTTTGCTGAAGCTGATTCCAGTATCATGCAACAGTCCATAGTTTGATGGGGGCATGAGGGGCCACCAAGCATGGGTCAACATGCGTGTTGGTTGTAGTTATTTGTAGAGGCAAGAGCTGGGGACCGAGAGGGTGTCTTTCAATGAGAAGCTGGATGGTGGTGTTGGGGCACAAGGTCAGTCTTGGTGTCTACCCAATTAGGAAATGAGGATAAGGAGGGTTGAATAAGGGGAAGATAATGGTTCAGGGTTTGGGTATGAGGAGGTAGGAGAGACACTGGGGTGAAGAGAGAGGCAATACATAAAAGACTAGACAATAAAGGTCAATTTGAGTGTAACTCTTTTCGAATATCCTCATATAGTGACAATTTTGCCCACTAGATTAGTTATTTGTTTGATTTTCTCCCTGTGAGATCTGTTTTATAAGCAATAATGGTATAAGAGTAACCCTGTATAGATTTCACGTTTAAATCAAGTTACGGGAAATGTTGGACTTTATTCTTTGGCCCCCAGATGCACCAACAATATCTTGTGGCATTGCTTCTCTTTTGCATAGGCACATTAAAATGGGAAAATAATACATATGCAAACAAGTTCTTATCTAATAGAGATGGGACACAAATTTGGTAATGTAATTAGGCCTTTTACCCTGAACATTGGCATAATGATTTGGCTCAGGCCTCAGAAAAATGGGCATCGCCCACACACACCTGAACAATGGATACCATCTATGGAAACAACCACAATTGTCTTTAACATTACCAGGATCCAAGCCTCTACCAGAGAAGACCTACCATTGTTTTGGCATGGCTTCCTCCAAAGAGTGCTCCCAACACCCAGGCGACTCAGCAACAGTCTGCATGCAGGGCAGATCGCTCCACATTTAATATGCTGAAACTAGAGGATGTTCCACATAAGCCTGACATCGATGAAAGAAATGCACAGAATCCAGTCTTTAAATATAAAAGTCTGATACAACGATAGCTAAAGTGTGAAAAAGTTTCACCGGGACCTTGAAAATGACTGGAGTTGGATAGACTGGTATGCCTGGAACCCAGAGTCTGTCGTATGCCAATAAACTTCTGGGGTGAGGCCTTTTTGTAATCAGGTCAAGGATTTTTTTTCTATATTCTCCATTTTTCTGGACCTATGTAAACATTGGCGATTGCCACTATCACACCTTTACTATATTTTTTTACTCTTATCCTTTAAGAAAAAAAATACAACTTACTGAACTTAAAAACAAATTACTGTAGTAGAATGCCTGTCTCGAATACATGCAGGGGATGGGAAGGGGGAGGGGGTAATGTTGCACTGGTGAAGGGAGGGGTGTTCTGGTTATGACTGTAATCCAAATATGGTCATGTTACTTAAATAAAAAATATATTTAAAAATTTTTTAAAAAGATTGAATGATAAAGACTTTGTAGACAGTTGACATTCAGCATATAAAATAAATGAAATCTTGTCTTAACAAAAAAATTAAAATAAACAAAAATACCCTATAGTCCTGTTTCTTTATGTTTTCCTTGTTTTATGTTTTCCAAAACTGTATCTGTAAAAAATGTTTCTTTAAGTTTTCTTTTCAGAGGATTATAAATCTTATAGTATCATTTAATCTATATTGAGATAATTTTTCTTTCTTATTTAATCTATATTGAGATAATTTTTCTTTCTTTTGTGAGACAAGAGTCTAACTTCCATTATTATGCATGTAGTTATCCATGTAAAATATTACCCCATTGACATTTATTGAATAGATGATTTTCATCTATACATAATTTTCTTGGCATTTTTAATGCAAGATCAATGGAATGTCATTGTGAGGATTTATTTCTGAACTCTCAATCTATTTCAATGGTCTGTGACTCTCCTTATTCCAGAACAACTCTGTTTAAATTACTTTAGTTTTATAAACAGTTTTAAAATTAGAAAATGTGAATCTTAGATTATTTTCAAGATGATTTTAGCTAATTCATGGTAGCTTCCTTAAAAACATTCATTTAAAATATGTAGTGGCAGTAAAATGATTACTAGTCAAAGGTCAATTGCCTCCCTTCTTAGTGAAATTTGGAATGCTTAAATATGCATTTTTGAATCATTTTCTGAGCAAATAAAATGTCATAATTTTATTTGCTGAGATGCTATATTGAAACTTGAATCACATGAATATATGAGCGACATGCAATACCATCCTCAGTGATGGCAAAGGTTCTCTTTTGTATTCGTGAGGGCTTTCTGGCTGTTTCTGAGCTCTGCCTGGCCTTTGACTGCATGGTAGATCAAAGTTATCTATTCTCTAACTCTCTTCTCGATGGGGATTTGTTCCATATAACAGATCATGTGTAACCCGGTGGAAATGCCCTCATATGATTGTTAATTTGTGGGATTTGCTGTTCTTAGTCTAGTAGTTATTGGGGAAAAATTGGTATGACTCAAGTGCAATTCACTTTTTAGAAGTTTCAAAATTAAGGTCTAAAATATTGCTAAATTTGATTAAAATATAGGCTTACACATACGTTATTTATATTTATTTAATCATGATTAAAATTAATTAAAATTAATGTGAAGTAATTTATTAAGAGTACACTTTATTTTTGAAGTTAGTTTCCTCAAATTAGAAAGCAGATAAGACATCTCAGATGTCTTCTTTGATGATACAGAGATTCAAATTATACAAACTTCTTTAAATACATAACAAAATGTATCTTGATCTTATACAGCAACTGCCATATACACTAACATAGCATAATTTATTTGGTCTTTCCAGTAATTCTATTGACCATCTTAGTAATGGCCCCACACCTTGTAGTGTTTGAAGGGCCTTGTGGTAATAGGATTAAATTTGAGAATTTGTAGATGGGAAATTTCCTTGTGCCTTGTGGATGTGGTGATTTTATTGTTACAAATATACCTCAAAGCTTACCATAGTTTTTACTGCATCAGGTATACAATTTAAAACTCAAGGATATTATATCACACACATATTACATTAAACATCCACATCTGAAAATCCAAAGTTATTAAAAATACCTAACAATTATAATTAAAATTATTAAATACAAAATAAGTAGTACATTTTTGATGGGGTTATGTTTTTTTTTGTTAAGTTCTGTCAGTACCTTGTATATCTTAAGATATTATCCCCTTATCTGATAGGTATTGGGTGAATAGCTTCTCCCATTCTGTGGGTGGCTTTTTGTTGGGGACTGTGACTTGTTTGAGGCCATTTTGCTGTTCTTTCTGCCATGATCCAGCCTTTCACCTAAAGGCTACATGCAGTCTTGCTGTAAGTTCTTGGGCCAAAGAGAAAGGAATGTGCAGCTGCAGGATATAATTAACTCTAGCCCGGAGGAGAGCAACACTGTCCGGTACCGTTATCAGAAACTAGGCCTCACTCCTTAAGACCACATTTCGGAGTGAACTAGGCTATTATCAATAAATGTATGCTACATTGTCTGTTCAAGATCACTGAGGCAAGCACATCTTGCACCAGCTCCTGATGGTCAAGCAATTAGGAATGCAGCTAGAAGGACACTAGAAATTTCCATGGAAACAGCACGTTCATCATAGCTTGAAGGTCATCCAGCCCCCCTAGCCCACTGCCCACTTCCTTATTTAGAGAATGCTTCACTTTCTTTGTTCCTTAAAGCCTGAAATATATCCTTGCCTTGTATGGGCCTTCGCGCCAAAAGTATGACTGACATCACCTTTGTACTGCCCCCTTCTCCTTCATTATATAAGAAGGAGCTGTAGCCCAATAAAGGTACCTTTGAGCAGTGAGACGCTGCCTTGGGTCTTTATTATTAACCTCTTTCAGATTTTTTACAGGTGTGGTTGCTCTTCTACTCAGCAAAATAGGAGTGCGGTTGTCTGAGAAGCCTTTCCAGCTAATTCCTGCTGGCCGGGTCCCCCCTGGGGGGGCTTCAGGACCCCGCAGCTTTTGTATCCTAGGCATTACTTTTTTTGAGGTGCAGAAGCTTGTGTATCTCTGCTTCAACTTGTTTAAAGAGTGTTGTTACTTCCTCAAAGATGCCTTTAGTTTCAATGTCCTGGAATGTTTTACCCACGTGTTGTTCTATATACCTTATGGTTTCAGGTCTGATATCAAGGTCTTTAATCCATTTGAATTTGACCTTGGTACATGGTGTTAGCTGAAGGTCTAAGTCTGTTTATTTGCAAGTGGTTGGCCAGATGTGCCAACACAACTTGTTGAAGAGGCTTTCCTTGCTCCATTTTGCATTTATTGCCCCTTTATCAAAGAATAATTAATTGTATATCTGAAGAGCATTCTCTGAATACTCTAGTCTATTCCACTGATTTGAGGGTCTGTCTTTATTCAAATATAATGCAGTTTTGATGACTATTGCTTTGTAATACATTTTAGAGTTGGGAAAAGTGATGTGTCCTATATTCCTTTTCCCACGTGTTGATCTAGCTTTTCTTGGGTATTTATTGTTCCAGATGAATTTCACGTGTGTTTGATCCATGACTTTGAAGAATGTTATGGGTATACTTAGAGGAATTGAAATAAATCTGTAAAATGCCTTGGGGAGTATTGCCATTTTAATGGTAATTCTCCCAATCCATGACCAGGGTATATGCCTCCATATCCGTGTGTCCTCTTTTATTTCTTGAAGGATGATTTTGTAGTGCAATTTTTCTTTTTTTGTATGTTTTTCTTTTTTAATATCTTTATTTAAACAGCTTGATTACAAACATGACTGTGGTTGTGTTTCAGTCATGTAAATAACACCCCCATTTACCAGTGCAACATTCCCATCCCCAATGTCCCTAATCTTTCTCCTCTCCACACCACCCTGCCTGTGCTCTAGACAGACTTTCTTCTTACATCATTCATTCACATTTTTATAATAGTTCTTAATGTAGTTATTTTTCTAACTGCACTCACCACTCTCTAACTCCACTCATCACTTTTTTAGGTGAGCTTCATGTAGTGGGCTGGAATGTCTAGCCCTCCTCTCTTTTGTCTCTGAAAATAATTGCAAGAATGTCTTTTACTTTTCTTAAAACTCATAGATGAGTGAGACAATTCTGTGTCTATCTCTCTCCCTCAGACTTATTTCACTCAGTATAATAGGTTCCATGTAGATCCATGAATAAGAAAATTTCATGACTTCATCTCTCCTGACTGATGCATAATATTCCATTGTGTACATTCCACAGTTTCTTTACCCATTCATCTGTTGAAGGGCATTTTGGTTGATTCCAGAGTCTGGCTATTGTAATTTATGCTGCAATGAATAAAGGTGTGAGAAAGGAATTTTTGTATTGTATTTTTTGTGTTCCTAGGGTATATCCCTAGGAGTGGTATAGCTGGATTATATGGGAGCTCATTTCCAGTTTTTGGAGACATCTTCATATTGCTTTCCATAAAAGTTGGACTAGAGGGCATTCTCACCAGCAGTGGATACGTTTTTTAACCCCATCAATAAATGGCGGGGAGGGGAAATGAACAGACAATTTCTCAAAGAAGAAATACAGATGGCCAAAAAGCACATGAAAAATTTTCCAAATAACTAATTATCAGGGATTTTCAAAACAATGTGGTACCATCTCATACCACAGAGACTGGTACACATCACAAAGAACAAGAACAATGAGTACTGGCAGGGATGTGGAGAGAAAGGAACTCTCATTCACTGCTGGTGGGAATGTTGTCTAGTTCAGCCCTTATGGAAAACAAACCTTTGGAGGTTCCTCATAAAACTGGAAATTGAGCTCCCATTTGATCCAGCTATACCACTCCTAGGGGCATAGCATAGAAATACAAAAATACAATACAGAAAACCCTTCCTCACACCTATATTCATTGCAGCACATTTCATAATAGCCAGACTCTGGAAACAATCAAAATGCTCTTCAACAGATAAAAGGCTAAAGAAACAGTGGAATGGTCAGGCTGGGAAAATCCATGAAACTATGTCTGCCCAGTGGGGCCCGACTGTAAAAAATTGTGAGTGCTGCCTGTGTGTGTCTTTCTACTATCCTGTTGCATGAACCTCTTGGGAGTGGGCCGAAAAGAGGCTCCAGAAAATTCGTTCTCCCAGATGCCAATTCTGGGCGGAATGCCAAGGAACTGCTCCATAACGTAAAAACAGGTTATGCTTTGCAGAAGCCAGGTCCCTTGTTTGTGACGTCAGGCTGGGAAAATCCATGAAACTACACCTGCCCAGTAGGGCCCGACTGTGAAAAATTGTGAGTGTTGCTTGTGTGTGTCTGTCTACTATCCTGTTGCGTGAACCTCTTGGGAGTGGGCCGAAAAGAGGCTCCGCTTTACTATGCGATCTTGTGCTCTTTCTAAGAAAAGAACACCATCACAAGAAGAAAAAATCACACTAAGAACTGTGCTGGATCACTGAAGCCCAGCATTTCCCTCCGGACTGTCTTTTCTGCTGTGTGCTCGGGCCTAATATTTGATCCTGTGTGAGGATTCATCCATGAAGGACTCCCCTCCCTTGGAGGCAAGTCGATCCATCCAGAAAAGGCAGAGCCAGAGGAGAGTGCTGCCTGCATCATTTAGCCAATGAATACCACCACAACACATAGAAAAAAAATCACAATACAAGTGTGACAATGGGGAAACAACACAGGCCAGCATCAGACATAGAGAATGAAGATGACAATTCTGAGGACCAGATAATGACCAACCAACTAATCAACCTCTCAGATAAGGACTTTAGACTAGCAATATGGAAGATGCTTAACAAACTCAAAGAAACCATGGATCGAGTTGAACAGAAAATAATAAGAACCAAGAAAATATGAAGACAGAAATCACAAAACTCCAAACTGAAATAACATGTCAAATAACAGGCCTGAAAAAGTCAGTAAACGAAGTGAATGACAAAATGGATAAGCTCTGGGAAAGGGTATCAGAAGCTGAGTATAGACTTGGTGCTGTGGAAGATGAGATACATAAAAATTCCATACAGCAGGAGAGACTGGAAAAAAAACAAATGAACAAAAAATGAAATGAAAAAAAAAAGCAAATGAACAATGAAAAAATTAGTCAAAGAATGGGAACAGATGAAAATAGAAGTCTATGATAAGCTAAACAGAATCATTGGAGTCCCAGAGACCCAGGAAGAAAATTTTCAGGAAGAATCAATGGTCAAGAACATCATTAAAGAGAAACTTCCAGAGCTAAAGAATATATGTGATCGGGCCCGGAGAGAAAGCACAGCGGCGTTTGCCTTGCAAGCAGCCGATCCAGGACCAAAGGTGGTTGGTTCGAATCCCAGTGTCCCATATGGTCCCGCATGCCTGCCAGGAGCTATTTCTGAGCAGACAGCCAGGAGTAACCCCTGAGCACCGCCGGGTGTGGCCCCCCAAAAAAACAAAACAAAAAAACAAAACAAACAAAAAAATGAATATATGTGATCAAATCCTGCATGCTCGAAGAGTACCAACCAAAAGAGACCCCAGGAAAAATACCCCAAGACACATCCTAGTCACAATGACGAATCCAACAGATAGAGACAGAATTCTGAAAACAGCAAGATCAAAAAGGGAAATTACGTTCAAGCAAGCATCCTTGAGATTTACAGCAGACCTGTCACCAGAAACACTCAATGCCAGTAAGCAGTGGTGGGATATTGTGACAAGACTGAATGAAATGAATGCTTCACCTAGAATACTGTACCCTGCAAAACTAACTTTTCGGTTTGACAGAAGAATACATGGTTTCCCAGACAAAAAACAGCTCAGAAACTTTATAGACTCAAAACCAGTCTTAAGAGAAAAACTGAAAGACCTAATTTAAGACAAGACTAACCAAAAGACACACCAAATTTCGATATAAAGATGGCATTAAATCCCAGGACCATTCTTTCTCTCAACGTCAATGGACTAAACGCACCAGTTAAGAGACACAGAGTGACTAAATGGATCAAAAAACTCAATCCAACCTTCTGCTGCCTACAAGACAACACACCTGAATAGTCAGAACAAACATAGACTCAAAATAAAAGGCTGGAGAAAAATTATCCAAGCAAACAACAGCCATAAAAAAGCTGGAGTGGCCATACTAATATCATATAATACAAACTTTATACTCAGGAAGGTTGTAAGGGACAAAGATGGACATTTTATATTAATCAAGTGCTATGTAGAGCAGGAAGAAATAACTCTCCTAAACATATATGCACCGAATGAGGGGCCAGCAAAATATTTAATACAACTGTTGACAAATCTGAAGAAGGATATCAACAACAAAACAATAATTGTGGGGGACCTCAAAACGACTTTGTCAACACTGTATAGGTCAACCAGACTGAAATCCAACAAGAATATACTAGACCTTAGGAGAGAAATGGAAGAAAGAGTCCTAGTGGATATATATATATAGAGAGAGGACACTCCATCCCCAGAAACCTGGATACACGTTGTTCTCCAATGTACATGGGACATTCTCCAGGATAGACTACATGCTGGCACATAAAACATACCTCCATAATATGAAGCGGATAGAAAATTTTCAGACTAACTTCGCTGACCACAAGACTCTGAAATTATTTGTGAATTCCAAAGGGACTCAGAAGAAAAACTTTAACACATGGAAGTTAAACAGCCTCATACACAATAACCAGTGGGTCCGAGATGAAATCAAGGAGAAAATCAAAAGGTTCCTGGAAACAAATGACAATAAAGACACAAACTATCAGAACTTATGGGACACAGCAAAAGCAATATTGAGAGAAAAATTTATAGCTTTGAAAGCACACATCAAAAAGGAAGAAGAAGCTTACCTGAGTAGCTTAATGACACAGCTAATAGAACTAGAAAGTGCTCAACAAAAGGACCCCAAAATAGGGAGACAAAAGAAAATAACAAAGCTGAGAACAGAAATCAACGAAGTGGAAACCCAAAAAACAATCCAAAAGATCAATGAAAGCAGAAGTTGGTTCTTTGAAAAAATAAACAAGATTGATTGACCACTGGCAAAACTAACAAAAAAAGAGAAAGAGAAACATGATAACTCGTATTAGGAATGAAAAAGGAGAGATCACTACTGATATGACAGAGATTCAAAGGGTACTCAGAAAATACTTTGAGAAACTCCACGCCACTAAAAATGAGAACCTGGAAGAAATGGATAAATTCTTGGACTTATAATCTTCCACGGTTGAAGGAAGAGAATATAGCATATCTAAACACCCCCATCACCATTGATGAAATCAAAATAGTAATCAAATGTCTGCCCCAAAACAAAAGCCCAGGCCCAGATGGATTCACTAATGAATTCTTTCAAACTTTCCAAGAGGAACTACTACCAATCCTGGCAAGACTCTTTCATGAAATTGAACAAATGGAAACACTTCCAAATATCTTTTATGAAGCCAACATCACCTTGTTACCTAAACCAGACAGAGATGCTACGAAAAAAGAAAATTACATACCAATATCGCTGATGAATGCAGATGCAAAGATCCTCAACAAAATCCTGGCAAATAGGATTCAATGTCTCATTAAGAATATCATCCACCATGATTAAGTTGGTTTCATCCCAGGAATGCAAGGATGGTTTAACATCGGTAAATCTATCAACATAATACACAGCATCAACAACAAGAAAAATAAAAACCAATGATCATATCAATAGATGCAGAGAAAGCATTTGATAAGGTCCAAAACCCATTCTTGATCAAAACTCTCAGCAAGATGGGAATGGAAGGAACCTTTCTCAATATAGTTAAGGCCATCTACCAGAAGCCAGTGGCAAATATTATCCTCAATGGAGAAAAACTAAAAGCCTTCCCTCTAAATTCTGGCACAAGACAAGGCTGTCCTCTCTCAGCACTCCTATTCAACATAGCACTGGAAGTACTTGCTATAGTGATTAGGCAAGAAAAAGATATCAAAGGAATCCAGATAGGAAAGGAAGAAGTCAAGTTCTCACTGTTTGCAGATGACATGATACTCTACTTAGAAAACCCTAAAGACTCTAACAAAAAGCTCTAGATACAATAGACTCATATAGCAAAGTGGCAGGCTACAAAATTAACACACAAAAATCAATGGCCTTTCTATACACCATAGTAATAAGGAAGAAATGGACATTAAGAAAACAACCCCATTCACAATAGTGCCACACAAACTCAAATATCTTTGAATCAACTTGACTAAAAATGTGAAGGACCTATACAAAAAAAACTATAAAACTCTGCTCCAAGAAATGAGAGGACACGCGGAAATGGAATGCATACCCTGCTCATGGATTGGCAGGATTAACATAATCAAAATGGCAATACTCCCCAAGGCATTATACAGATTTAATGCTATCCCTCTAAATATACCCATGGCATTCTTCAAAGAAGTGGATTAGGCACTTTTGAAATTCGTTTGGAACAATAAACACCCTAGAATAGCTAAAGAAATCATTGGGAAAAAGAATATGGGAGAAATTGCTTTCCCCAACTTTAAACTGTACTTCAAAGCAATAGTTATCAAAACAGCATGGTACTGGAATAAGGACAGGCCCTCAGATCAGTGGAATAGGCTTGAATACTCAGAAAATGTTCTCCAGACATACAATCACCTAATTTTCGATAAAGGAGCAGGAAATCCTAAATGGAGCTTAGAAAGCCTCTTCAACAAGTGGTGTTGGCAGAACTGGATAGCCACTTGCAAAAAATTGAACTTAGACCCCCAGCTAACATCATGTACGAAGGTAAAATCCAAATGAATTAAAGACCTCGATATCAGACCCCAAACCATAAGATATATAGAACAACACATAGGCAAAAAAACTCCAGGACATTGAGACTACAGGCTTCTTCAAGGAGGAAACTGCACTCTCCAAGCAAGTGAAAGCAGATATTAAAGGATGTGAATATATTAAGCTGAGAAGCTTCTGCACCTCAAAGGAAATAGTGCCCAGGATACAAGAGCCACCCACTGAGTGGGAGAAATTATTCACCCAATACCCATCAGATAAGGGGCTAATCTCCAAAATATACAAGGCTCTGACTGAACTTTACAAGAAAAAAACATCTAATCCCATCAAAAAATGGGGAGAAGAAATGAACAGACACTTTGACAAAGAAGAAATACAAATGGCTAAAAGACACATGAAAAAATGCTCCACATCACTAATCATCAGGGAGATGCAAATCAAAGCAATGATGAGATACCACTTCACACCACAGAGAATGGCACACATCACAAAGAATGAGAATAAACAGTGTTGGCGGGTATGTGGAGAGAAAGGAACTCTTATCCACTGCTGGTTGGAATGCTGTCTAGTTCAACCTTTATGGAAAGCGATATGGAGATTCCTCCAAAAACTGGAAATCGAGCTCCCATATGATCCAGTTATACCACTCCTAGGAATATACCCTAAGAACACAAAAATACAATACAAAAACCCCTTCCTTACACCTATATTCATTGCAGCACTATTTACCATAGCAAGACTCTGGAAATAACCAAGATGCCCTTCAACAGACAAATGGCTAAAGAAACTGTGGTACATATATACAATGGAATGTTATGCAGCTGTCAGGAGAGATGAAGTCATGAAATTTTCCTATACATGGATGTACACGGAATCTATTATGCTGAGTGAAATAAGACTGAGAGAGAGAGAGAAAAAGGCAGAATGGTCTCACTCTCTATGGGTTTTAAGAAAAATGAAAGATATTCTTGCAATAATAATTTTCAGAGACAAAAGAGAAAAGAGCTGGAAGTTCCAGCTCACCTCAGGAAGCTCACCACAAAGTGTGATGAGTTTAGTTAGAGAAATAACTACATTTTGAACTGTCCTAATAATGAGAATATCTGAGGGAAATGGAAAGCCTGTCTAGAGTATAGGCGGGGGTCGGGTGGGGAGGAGGGAGATTTGGGATATTGGTGATGGAAATATTGCCCTGGTGATGAGTGGTGTTCTTTACATGACTGAAACCCAAACACAATCATGTATGTTATCAAGGTGTTTAAATAAAATATACATATAAAAAAAGAAACTGTGGAACATATACATAATGGAATATTATGCAGCTGTCAGAAGAGATGAAGACAAAAAATTTTCCTACACATAAATTTACATGGAATCTATTATGCTGAGTAAAATTAGTCAGAGGGAAAGAGACACATAGAATATTCTCACTCATCAATGGGTTTTAAGAAAAATTAAAGACATTGATAAAATTGCCAGAGTTGAGGGCTGGAAAGACTGGTTCAAGACATGAACCTCACCACATTAGTGTAGTTAGAGAAATAACTATGCTGAGAACTATCATAACAATGTCAGTGAGTGAGGGATGTAGAGGACCTGTCTAGATGCAGGCAAGGAGTGGGGGAGGGAAGAGATAGGAGCATTAGTTATGGGAAGGTTGCATTAGTGAAGGGAGGTGTTCTTGTTATGACTGAAACCCAACTACAATTATGTTTGTAATCACGGTGTTTAACTAAAGAAATGATTTAATAAAAAAATAGGTAGGGCAGAGGAACAAAAAAAACAAAGAAATTTTGATACTTCAGAGAAAAGTATAGAAAAATAAGAATTGCCAGTAATCCTGCACCAAAAATGTTATATGTGTTTGGTAAAATTTACTCCCATAAAATATTGATTGTCATACTTAATTAGGAAAGCAAGAATAAAATCTATAGAGCACAAGACAAACACACTAATTCAAGACATGAATGAATGAAATGTAAAGTCTAAGATAATTTATACAATAGAAACAGCAATCATGAGAGAACTCTAAGCCAATGTTCATTTTTTATGATGTAAAATAAAGGCAAGAATACTTGAAACAAATAGTTATATTATAATAGCAAGATATTGAGGCTGCAATGGTAGTAAAGTGGTAGGGCATTTGCCTTTCAAGCAGCTGAATTAGAATGGACAAGGGTTCAATTCTGGGCATTTATATGGTCTCAAGAGCGAGGAGCGATTTCTGAGGGCAGAGCTAGGAGTAACCCCTGAGCACCATTAGATGTGGCCGAACAAAAAACCAAAAAAAAAAATAATAGCAAGATATTTATTTGAAAATGGTTAATATGTATTAAAGAGCCTCAAAATAACAGCAAAAATGTAAAGATTTGAAAGCTCATTGAACAATTGAATTTCATATAAAATTTTATTTCTGCCAATAATCTATATAGTGACATCAGAAGTTTTCAAAGATATGGATAATTTGTAAAAACAATCATAGTATATGAATAAATACCTTAATATGACTAACATTAAAATGGGTTCCAAACACGCAAGAGTATATAATTTTATCAAGGAGCTAATATTATTTCAAAGCACTGCTGTCTGTGGTATTGAGTATCTACAACTTGAGTAATTTGATAGGTCATTTTTGCACAATAACTTTAACTTTCATGACCATATTGCCAAATAATGATTTTTTAGACACAGATTTTGTTTAGACCAAAGATAATATTTAAATCTTACAAAAATCACAATTTTAGGTATCATGTGTATTCTCAAGCAACTCAAGTGACTGAGTTGAATAGTTAATCTACTTTTAAAAAATCACTTTTATTATTTGAAAACAAAGGTATTGGCTTGTTTGGGGAATATAGGGAAATACTTGGTTATGCTCTGGGTTACTTGTCATGTATAAAGTGCTTGTAGGTTATTTCTGGTGATTTTCAGGGAACTAGATGCCAACAGGTATCAAACCTCAGATCTTGTATGTAAATATTACATTCTAACTCTTGAGCAACAACTTGGGCTTGTACTGAGTGGTTTATTTATTTAATGACTTATTTTTTATAATAACAAAATGAATCCAATCAATTGATAAGACCAGTGCTGCTCACCCATTTCCACCATTTAAATACAAACCATTGTTATATATCACTGTGTTTGTATTTTTGCCAGAAGACATTTTTGCTTTTCCTCTTTGTTTGGAGAACATTATTGTTAGAACAGTTTCTTTGATTAACCAACAAATAGATAATATTTAAAAGTTTCATTTGATGGATTCGCTGGCATAACCAAAAGCATTAGTGCATGATTTCATCTACAATGCATCTATTCTTAAATTTCTGCTATTTTGCCTTAGTCTGTTTCTACATCCAATTAATAAATCCTCTTGAAATGTTAGTTAAAAAAATCTAATCATTTTTAAATACAAACATTCTTATCTTGGACAAAGTGACACAGCACTACATCACTGAATTACTTTATATTTTGATTCTGGTTATATTTTCAGTAATAATATAAAGTGTTGAGATAGCTGTTTGATATTATAATTAACTGCCACAGGGTAAAACTAAAGAGAAATCACATAAGGACAAATCACACAGAAGTGATCAGAAATTTGGAAATCTGCCAAGTAAAAATGAATTTTTCCCATTATCAACAATTATAAATTATTTGATTTCATTGACTCAGGCAACTGCTCAGACAGGTTGGTAAATATGTTATTAGGAAGAAAATATCTACTTGGCTGATAATAGTAGGAACCAATCATCAAAGAGAAAAAAGAAGTAATTTCTCCCTATGGCTTAGGACAACTGTAGCAAAATATGGTAGAATGGAAGCGGTGAGCTTGTAAATAGAACATACTTATTTCTATGTGAAGGCTGGAAGTAAAAAATAAAGATACTAGTTAATAAATTGTGTCTAATATGAACTCATTTTCCTCACATTGTAACTTTATATAGTTAGAGGGCAAGAAATATCTCTGGAGTCCTCTCAATAAAATTTTTAATTGAAGTAACTTTGGCTTATAGCATTATGTAGGTTTCCAGTGCATAAACATTTTTGAGTAAACATTTGTGTAACTCCATTAAGTACACCACTTATAATTTAGTTTCAAGCCTCTGTAGTCTTTTTCATACTGGCACTGATCCCACTGATGAGGGCTCCACTCTTATGATCTATTACTCCTCCAAAACTTTGCCTCCTACTATCACATTTGGATTAAGATTTCACCATGTGAATGAAGGGGGTGGCACTTTTTATGTAGTCTATGCAAGACTTTTTATAGAGCTGCTGTTAATGCAGAAGAAAAATAGGAAATCTTTGGAAGATACTGGCCTTTTGAATATCCCTGGGGGACAAGATACAACAATCTAGCTCAGTCATATATGACTATATCAGATCAATTAAGATGTCTAATATGGAATTTCTGTGTGAAAGGATAGAGTTTTGCCTATCCTTACAATATCAAGTGGACACAAATTAGAAAGAAGACATTATTTTTCTGAATGCCTGGTCTGGTAATAGATATCTTGACTAACATTACTATGCAATGTGAAGGTTTATTTATAGAATAACTAATATTAACAACATTCAGTATGCTGCAGCTTACTTTCTGTAACTTCTCAACTAAAAACAAACAGCTCTTTCAGAATTCACTAGTAGTATTGAATTAATATGATTGTAGTAGAATAAAGTTCTTGATTGCCTAAAATATATCCTTGCTCACTATTACTTCATATGTAGCTTCATCTCATGACTGGCAGTCTGACTGACTTATATGTTGACAGGTTTATAATAATCAGAAGCAATAGTGATTTTCACTCTTATTGATCGGCTTTAATGAAAACACTACAGTGATTTTTTTCTACCATACATTCACAATGTATTAATTACTAATTAGTCATAATTTAAATATATATGCATATATATATTAGTTTAAATAGAACCAAAAATTATTATACAGGGGGTGGAGAGAATACAGTCATTAGGATATTCCACAAATATGACCTAGGTTGGATCTCTCGAAACTTATATAGTCCCATGAGGACTACCTGAAGTTAATTCTTGAGTGCAGAGTGAAAAGTAAACCCTGAATATTAATTGATGGCTGAACCAAAAAAAAAAAACCCAAAATATTTATTCAGAATCTATAGAAATATATTAAAATTTATTTTTAACAAAAATATAATTAAATCAACAATATAAGGAATAAAATTAATTAGAAAAATATATGCATACTGTTTTTAAAGCATTTAGCTAATAGTATTTAAACAAAATGTTCTATCCATATGTCTTCTGAGTCCTGCTAGAAAATATACCTGCACACAGAACCAGGAGTAAGCCATAAGTATCACATGTTCTGGCCCAAAAAGTTCACCCTCCAAAAAGTTTTTGTTTAAGAACTTAGTTTTCTTTTTTAAGTTTTTAATTTTTATTTTATTAAGACAATTGTGATCTACAGAGTACCATATTTTCTGGCGTATAAGACGACCCCCTAATTTTGCAGTTAAAACATAGGTTTAGGCCTATATTCCCTGTATCAGACAGAACGTTCCTGTGCTGCATGTTTCTGTGCTCATGTACCACAGTGAGCCAATCAAAGCAAGCAAAGGTTCAAAGGTTATACTGTAATAGACTTCCTCTTTGACTCTGGCCAATCTGAGCAGGCTTTTGACAGTGTAGATTCGGGTCCAGAACATTGTCTAATTTGCATGCATAAAAAGCCTGCTTGGATTGGCTGAGTTAGAGAGGCAGTCTGAGCAGCCTTGCAGTGATTGGTGCAGGATCGAGTTGGAAAATTCGTTTTGTGGCAATATTCAGACAATTTTCATTTAGCCGCATATTGAAACATTTTTCAGGATATACTCGGTGTACAAGATGACCCCCGATTTTCGGTTGACTTTTTTTTTTTTTTGTTTCAAGTCGTTTTATACTCCGGGAAATACGGTACTTCATAGTTTAATTTAAGATATACAGTGAATAAGGGAAGAAGTTTTTTATTGCTGTTGTTCTTGATTTTTTTTTGGGGGGGGTGAGCCTCATCCAGTGATTTTCATGTTATTCCTGGCTCTGAGTTCAGGAATCACTCCTGGAGTGCTCAGAGGTCTATATGGGATGACAGGAATATAATCCGGGTTATCTGTGTGCAAGACAAGTTTCCTACCCACTCTACTATTTCTCTGACCCACTTTGTGATTTTTAGGGCAAGGTAAGATAGAGGGTATACCTCTACAAGTGAACTTTATGCAAAACTTTTCAAAATTATTGTGACAAGGCTTTAAATTTTACACTTTATAGTTTTATTTTGATGTACAACCAAAAAGAAAATTTTGACATCCAGACCTCACCTGCATAAAGCCATCAAAAGGTATTTGTAAATATCATGTCATGCACCGTATCTTCAACCCTGGGTGAACATCGTGCATGAAATAAATCAAACCAGGCTGAGGGTGAAAAGTATGGCAAGTCTTCTGCCTTATATCTCCAGCAAGCTGTCTGCCAGAACTGTTTTTATTGAGTAGAGAAACCATCCCCAGTTAGGACAGTAAGTACATAGTAAGGGCAGATATCTCAGGCTATCCTGAGCCTGTCCCTCCCAGATTTACATATAAGACAATCTTTGTTTTTGGTGAAACCAAGTAGTAAACAAACAGACACAAAGAAACCAGGGATTATCTTTTTTTGGGTAAAAAAAAAAAAAGATGTAACTAAAAGTTTTTTACCTGTTATTTACCTAATAAAACATAAATTTATTTCAGTTGGTGATAGTCATATGTCACAGCAGGCATTTTACTTGACAGCAACTACTGCTTATATTTTAATATGTATCTTATAGATATACACTAACCAGAAACATGTCTATACATACCTAACCAGTACATTGTAAAATAATAAGTAGCACACTGTTCATCACAAATAGTAATTTACTTAAGAAATAAATGGAGGTACATTAGGAGAGAAGATAAAAGGGTGAAAATGCACAACAGTTAATGATCAGACTTCATTCTAATAACAATGGAATGATAGTGATCTAATTTTTGTAATTGCCTTAGAATACTATGAAATAGTCAGATAAATACAGGGGAAAGAGGCTTAACTTGAATATGGTTGATCCCATTTAGATCACAACACCACATTTCTCCAAATACAATTATTTAATTATTGAATTGGGTGAAGCAGATTCTATAATGCTGAACATCAGAGTATATAGGCAGGCAGTTCACAAGAAGCTAACTCCGAAGCAGAAGTAGACTCTTCTGAGATTGAAATTGAAGTCATTCTGCTCTTGATATATTTTTTGATGTGCTTCATCTATGTCTGCATATATATGCAGTGTTACTTCTTTTTTTAATAGATACTTGAAAATTGGGAATATCAGTCATTTACTGATGTTACAGGTTTTGGAAAACAAATTCAAATTTAAATCCGTATGCTGTTGAATTTTGTTTCTTCTCAAGCACTGTTTTTATGTCATTGCTATGTCATATTATTATACTCTAAAGAAGTATTTAAATCATTTACAAATATAAATGTTTCATAATCTCAACTAATATTGGTTCAGCAGGTCCTGAATGCCTACAATGTTTAAAATAAAATTGTTGTTAAATACTACAAATATGTCTTATGCCTTTGACTAAATTAGAATTTTTAACAACAAATTTTCCTTAGAAAATACTAAAATCTATGGTATTCTGAAATTGTCACTGAAATAAATTAATATCTTATATAATTTAAGTTAATGCTGAATGCAATAGTTTGCCCCTCAAAATAATCAACTTTGAGATAATACATATTTGTCCTCTAGTAATTTGGAAGGCTCTAAGTTTTCAAATGATATATTTCTGATTCTCATTATATAACTTCAAAAATATATTAATAAAGAGGAAATTGAAATTCAGCACTAGATGTGATTTTATATTAATCTCAAAATACTTTATTAGTTGACTGAGTTAAAAAGAGATCTGTATATATGTATAAAATATCCAATGCAAAATTTATTCAAGTAGATTAATTCTTAGGAAAAAATCATTTATGAAAATTTCCAGTATGCTATTAAATTAAATTTGTTTAATATTTTATATGTGATATATAATTATGAATGTTAACATGTATGAATATATATAATTTGAAAAATTATTTTATATAATATATATATATATAATTGTACTTAGGTACTACATATTACATCAAGAGAGTAATTCCAATCATCCAAATAGCATGGAACTGTAATATGGATAAACTGACAGGTCAATGTTAGAATTAGGAATCCAGAGATATATGGTCAGTTAAATTTTACACAGGAACTGGGTAAATAAAATGAAGCAAGACAAGTCTCTGTAACAAAAGATAGTCAGAAAATGTCATAACCACAGGCAGGCAGGAAGGAAGCAAACAAGAAAGGGATTTTATTCATATCTTACACCATGCAGAAAAGTTAATCCAAAATGGACACAACACATCATATGTAGATTATTATTAATCAAATATTTGTGGAATATATAGAGAAAATTCTCCAGGATCTGAACCTCAAAGTCATCTTCAATAATTTAGTTTTGGGAGAGGCAAAGACAGAAAGGAAACTGAGGACATTGTTGGTGGGAAATATACATTAGTAAAGAAATGGGTGTTGGAACATTGTGTGAATGAAACTCAGTTATAAAGAACTGTAGCTGTGTAGCTCATGGTGATTGTATTAACATTTTAAAAAATAATTTTATTCCATTGCTAATGGGAAAAATATAACAGACAGATCAATATTAAAATTAAAAGTTTATTCGTGGCAAGAGATACTTAAAATGAAAAGATGCCCTATGGAATGGGAATAATATATTTGCACCCAATAAATCAGAAGAAGTATAATCATGCAATGTATACAAAGGAATTATAAAATTCAATAATAATTAAACAAATGATCCCATCAAGAAACGGGGAGAGGATATTAACAGACATTTCCCTGAAGAAAATGTGAATTGCCATAAGAGTACATAAAGGTGCTCATCATAACTTTGTAAATAGGCAATGCAAAACAGAACCATAATGAGGTATTGTCTCACACCAATAAAATTATATATGGTATGTATATGTATATATATGTTATATATAAAATGCTAGAAATAACCAATGCTGGAAGAGGTATGATTAAAAAGTCACTCTCATACACTACTGGAAAAATGTCTGAATCACCCTGTATGAAAAGAAATATGGATATTTCTCCAAAATATAAAAAAATACAGCTCTCATGATCAGTAATTTCACTTCTTGGAAAATATCCTTGAAATAAAAAGTAATCGAAAAGTTACACCCAAACCTATGTTTATTTCAGCAATAACCACAATGATATGGAAGCAACTCAAATGTACAATGGATGTCTGTATAAAGATGTGTGATCTATACTTATGATTGAATACTATGCAAATTCTATGAACACATGTAATTTACTGTAATTTGCATGGAACTGGAGGATATTATGTTAAGTGACAGAAGCAAGTAAAAGAAGGATAAGTACCAAATATCTCACTCATCTGTGGTATATAGAAAAAGATAATGACTATATAGGGAATAGATCATAAAATTGATAACAAAACCTGGGCACTGGATTAAATAACAAAAAGCACCGAGTTGGGTGAAGAAAAATGGAGAAATGAAATGAATTTGAGGTAATACAGAAATATGGGTAGGGGACTCTGGAGCTCTGTTAGAGGTGAGGTAAGGTAATTGTGTACACTAGGACCATAAATCAAACTATTATAAACACATAACCAAACTATAATTGATTTTACATAAAATTTCAATAATTTAAAAGTGAAAATGCTCACATCCACCTTTATGTCTTTATTTTGTAACACAAATTTGCATAATGTAATTAATTTTATTAGAAATCTGGGCCACACTCAGCTCTGCTTAGTGTTCCTCTTTGCTATATACTCAGTGATTATTCCTGACAATAATTGAGGTATCATACATATAAGATGTTTAGGATTGAACTTAGATTGGCTGCAACTAAGGCTTGTATATTATTCATTGTACTATCACCGACTGCATAACTATCTATAGATTTCTTATGAACTGAAGTGCTATTAAATTTTGACATTTTCCCCACTACTGAAGATTTTATTTGAAGATATTATTTTATTTGCAAGATTGTTTTGTATAAGTGTTTACTTTCATAAATTATTCAAAATTTAAGTTCTCTTATCTTGAATATTCAGCCATGGAACAAACTACTAGTTCACACCTCCTTCCTTTATAAAGTGATTCATTATGTTTTTCTGTTTTTTGTAGGTATTTCTGTCTACTATTATTGAATATTAGATTTTATTTGTTTACTGTTTCTGGACCACACAAAGCATGTGTAAGTGTTACTATTGGTGCTATTCTCAGGGATCACTTCTAGAGGAGTTTCAGGGATAGTATAGAATGCCAGAGAACAAACCTGTTTGATAACATTGCAGGGCCATTTCATTATACTCCATACTATCTCCTGGCCCCAAAGAAATTCTTTTACCCTAGAAATCATACACATACATGTTTGTTCTATACAAATAAAAGAACCAAATAGTGAGTGAACATAAAATATACGGTAGACCAATACTAGGTAGAACTCAACTCATTGTAGCAATTTTCTACTTATGTAACAATGAAAACAAACTAAAGATAAAACAAATTAGGAACATACTATGAAGCCTGTTTACTGAGAGTAGAACTAATCATTATTCAATCTTAATTGTTCTGGAGTCAATACTAGCTAATACAATGCTGATGAAATTTGAATGATTTACATGTATGCTTTTCTAATAATTTTACTTTTACAAATACACTTCCATTAAATATCAAATTGTGACATAAAATATAACGTATAACCTCATGATAAAGTTATTTTCTTCAAAACAAAACACTATAAAATAGTGGGGCTGAAGCGATGGTGCAAACTGTAGGGCATTTGTCTTGCACATGCTAACCTAGGAAGGACCGTGGTTCTATCCCCAGGTGTCCATATGGTCCCCGAAGCCAGGAGCGATTTCTGAGCGCATAGCCAGAAGTAACCTCTGAGCTTCACCAGGTGTGGCCCAAAAACCAAAAAAAAATCACTATAAAATAGTTTATTAAGAAAGTTTTAATTTGGGGCCGGGTAGGTGGCGCTGGAGGTAAGGTGTCTGCCTTGCAAGCGCTAGCCAAGGAAGGACCGCGGTTCGATCCCCCGGCGTCCCATATGGTCCACCCAAGCCAGGGGCGATTTCTGAGCACATAGCCAGGAGTAACCCCTGAGCGTCAAACGGGTGTGGCCCAAAAACCAAAAAAAAAAAAAAAAAAAAAAGAAAGTTTTAATTTGATCCAGAGAGATAATAAAGTAGGTAAATTTATGCCTTGCATACATTTTACTGGGTTAGATCTTCAAATACCAGAGAGATCCCTAAGTTAAAAGATAGAAGTAAATGCTTAATACAGCCATGTATGTCCCCTCAAACCCACAATATTTTTCTGGAAAGTGTTTTCTAACTTTTATCTTAATTTTCTTAACAAATGTTAAAAATGTAGAAACACTAATATAATATTAATAATAATAATATAAGGAAAACAATATGGAGAAATGCTTTAATCAATAGCATTCACAAACTTATTCTACTCAAATTTATAATCTTTCTATTTTTCCCTTGACATAAAAATTCATAATTTACAATGAATATAATTCTGCCATATTATGTTTAATGGATATATATATATATATTTGAATATGCACTGTGAGACTACTCCCATGATTTAATTTCTAAGGCATTGCTCTATTTTTTTTTCATTCATGCTTACTCTTTATAGAGTTTTATCTGACTGTATAAAACTCTCTTGCAACTTTCAGACCTCAACCATATCACTGAAGAAGAACATAAAATAATAATAGGCAGTCTTTATAAATAGCTGCATTAATCATGTTGCTGTTCTTGACAGTTTATGGATTGAAATAGTTCTATTCATTTTTAAAATTTGTTTTATCAGCTTCTCTAAAAATTATTATTCTAACTGGTATTTCAGAACTGCTTCATCAACTAATTTTGAGTATTCATCAGAAGAAAAGGTGAGTCGCTTGCTAAATATTATAAATTCTGTATGCCTAAAAAATTAGACAACTGATTTGAATACTCTCTAGAAACTATATGACATTTCTGTAGGCTCAGACAAAAAATCTTTTTTGTTCCTTTGGTATACTTTGAAGTTATTCTAGTTTACTTCTGAGAATAGTCTGTAAAATCTTCTTAGCATCTAATTATAGTCTAATCTAGCATTTGAATCAAATACACAATGTAAAAGTGTCTAATCAAATATTCTTTACATTAAGCACTAGAAAACTTTAATGGCTTTTATTCATGTCTACTTATTGAGGAACAAAATAAATTCTTCTGGAAGTCACTACCTATGACATTTCACTTCTGTGAATCTTGAGATAGGCTTATATCAATATTATATCTTACTGAAATATAAGAAAAATAAAGCCCCAACAAGGAATATACTTTAGAATATATACTTTTTAAATGGGGCTATATATGTTGGTATGTTTATTTAGGATGATAGGCATACTTAACACTAAAATAAAGGGAATACTACATAAATTAAATATAAAATAAGGTCAGTTAAGCAAGTTTCCTGGTTTCCAAAGTGTGTATATATTCACATATATATTGTGTATTAGTATTTATAAAATACATATTTTCATTGAAACATTTTTTTTTTTTTTTTTTTTTTTTGGTTTTTGGGCCACACCCGGTAACACTCAGGGGTTACTCCTGGCTATGTGCTCAGAAGTCGCTCCTGGCTTGGGGGACCATATGGGACACCGGGGGATCGAACCGCGGTCCGTCCAAGGCTAGCGCAGGCAAGGCAGGCACCTTACTTCTTGCGCCACCGCCCGGCCCTTCATTGAAACATTTTATTGCTAAAATGATAAAAGTTATCTTATATTTTAAGGAATCATTTTTTTTTTTACTGGTGGAGGGTGTTGCTTCAATGTTAGTGACTGCTATTTGATGGGCTGATTTGGTAGTTGCTGAAAGTTGGAACCCTTTTGGCAATTTCAAGGAGGAGGGAGATTTGGGACATTGGTTATGGGAATGTTGCACTGGTGAAGGGGAGTGTTCTTTACATGACTGAAACACAACCTTAATCTTGTTTGTTACCAAGATGTTCAAATAAAGATATTAATTTAAAGAAAGGAAGGAAAAGAATAATTTTTATGTAAAAATAGAAAAAATATTTTTCTTTGTGGACCACACCTGGTGAGGTTCAGGTGTTACTCTTGGCTATAGGCTCAGAAATTGCTTCTGGCTTGAGGGACCATATGAGATGTCAGGGGACCAAACCATGGTGCATCCTACATTAGCTCATGCAAGGCAAGCTCCCTACCACTTGCACCACCGCTCTGACCCCTAAAACATCTATTTGTACTTTCATTATTTTATTATATTTCTTTTTTTGGTGGGGGGTTCACAGTAGTCATAAGGAGTTATTCCTGATCTAGTCTGGGAGTGGGGTTGAGGGAACTGGTTTCAGATCCTGAACATACTCCTTTGTGAAAATAATGAATTTCCAGCAATACAGCTATTTCACTGACCCTTTAGCTTTTGACTAGAAGAAATATTTTCCTGCAGTTTGTGATAATAATAAACAACTCTTTATTCACATTAGAATTTATTTCAAAATTAAATGAAATCATCTTAAATCTTTCTGCCTTATCAACAAGTAAATCAATGAAATAGTCCAAATTCATCATGGCCATTTCAAACTGACCACAGCATCATCACTAATAAGATGGTCACTATCATGTTTCTTCCACAAAATACATTTTAGGGCTGAAGAGATAGATCAGGAGGTTAGGCATGTGTTTATCATGTGGATGATCTGTATTTGATCAGCAGCATAATTTAGTCTCTTGTAAACCACTATGAGTGATCACAGACCAGACTTCCAGCCAGGAGTAAGATC
Organism: Suncus etruscus; assembly: GCF_024139225.1. Lineage (NCBI taxonomy): Eukaryota > Metazoa > Chordata > Mammalia > Eulipotyphla > Soricidae > Suncus > Suncus etruscus. The sequence continues at coordinate 134,957,120 of NC_064848.1, read as the reverse complement.
TGAGCATTTTTGAAAGTAGACCCAAAATAAAAACTAAATATATATTAAATCTATACTGAATAATAATTTACACTATTTAAGATGGTTACTGTTTTGGAGACTGGCAATAAATATTAACATTTAATTAGATTTTTGTGAAACCGAAACTCTCATGCTGTTAGCTGATGCAATAATACTTTTAACGTACTTTTGTTCATTTTTTAACATCTAACTCAATGATCATTTCAAATATATTAAGGATTGAGAATAAATACTACCAGGAGTGTTTGTACATGTAGATTTACTCCAACTTTATTCATTAAGGAATCAATATGAATTAAAGAATAAACAATTAAAATTATAATCTAACCCTTGGGACTGTATAGTATAATATGTAGAGTATTTGTCTTGCAAGTGGTTGACCTAGGTTCTATCCCCAACATCTCATATAGTTCCCTGATCTCCACCCAGAGTATTTTCCGAGTTCAGAACTAGGATTAAGCTCTGAGCATTGTTGGCTGTGACCCTCAAACTAAATTAATAATAATAATAATAATAATAGTAATATATTCTTAGAATGGTGCAACCGAGGGCTTTTATTTTTAGGTGCCTCACAGCATATATGAAACTAATCATCCTAAACAGAATCTATCCAAAAGTGAAATATTTTGTCAGTCTGGAAACAGTACATCTAGCTTATGTGACAGAAAGAACATAGACAATTGCCATTTTTATTAATTGAATAGAATACACCAACAAACCTTTTAAATTAATTTCTTGGTTGGTGTGATGCTTATGTATTTTTATGTTCGAAAATTATATGTATGTATTTGGCTGAATTGCATCAAAAAGTACCATTTATATCAAAGATTTTAAATGCAAATTGCCACTAGTCTGTTTATAGACTTGTGGTTGAAAATATAGTTTAGGGGCTGAGGCAGTGGGGCATCCATAAGGAATTTTTCTTGTACTCATCTGACCTAGGATAGATCATTGTTTGATCCCTTAGTGTTTTATACGTTCCTCAAAGCCAGGAGTGATTTCTGAGTGCATAGTCAGGAGTAACTTCTGAGCATCACAGGGTGTGGCCCAAAAACCAAAAAGAAAAAAAAAACATAGTTTAGATATTCATATTGCAATGCCTAAAGAAATTTACATACATAATTTAATGGTATTTTTAGATTATTTCTAAATAAATATGCTTAAATTCCAATAAAGCATTTTAGTCCATTTTACTATTCTCAATAAAATAATTATGGCGGGGTACATAAAATGACTAAATTGACTTTTTGGTTTTGATTTTTATTTTCGCCTGGTTGTTTATTATGTATTCTTAAGACAACTTAAGTCTTCTCCACATTAATGCTTTTAGATATAATTATGTCAGTTGTGTTTTTATTACCATTAATATACATTTTAACCTTTCAATTTTTCTTAATGTAGTTTCTCTCTTTACAATTTTAAGTATCAAGTTTGCCATTTTCAGTGAATTCAGCTAGTAATGCTGTGTGTGCTTGAACAGTATTTTTATTCTAATTGAATGTTCTGCATCATATAGTAACAATGATAGAATAATGGATGTGAAGGTGGGTGAGATATACTTTTAAATATCTAGAATGCTGAAAAATAGCTATTAAGCTTAAGGAAATCACTCTTTTTGAAACCACTTTTAAATGAGATTGTTCTGGAAGATAGTACAGGGTGAAGGTGCTTCCTCACACTCAGCTGACCCGTTTGATTTTAGGTATAAGGTACCCAGAGAACTAAAGTGATCCTTTTTAAAAATATATTCTTATTTTTAAATATTAATATATTTATTTAAGAACCATAATCACAAACATGTTTGTAGTTGGGTTTCATTAATAAAAAAGTACACCCTCCTTCATAAATGCAACCATCCCATCACCAAAGCCTCTATTATCTTTGTTCTCCCTACCTGCTGCCTGTTTTTGAGACAGGAATTTTATTTATCTCACTTACTACCATTATCATGATATTTCACTAACTGTGCTCACCGATCTTTGTGGTAAGCCTCATATAATAGCCTAATCCTTTCAAATTTAATCTCTATTCTCTCAGGGTATTATAACTATATTATCTTTTATTTTTCTTAAATATCACAGATGGGTGAGACTACTCTGTGTCTCTGTGTAGGAGAGACTACTCTCTCTTACTGAGACATTTCACTCAGCATAATATTTTCCATGTCCATCAAATCCACAAATAGGAAAATTTCATGACTGTGGCTTTTGTAAATAGAGCTGCAATGAACATAGGCATGCAGATGGCATTTTTGTATTGTGTTTTTGTGTTCCTAGGGTATATCCATCTATTCTGCTGCAGCCTTGAACCACCCTGCCCAGAAGAGCTCCTATAGCCTGTCAACAGAAGTGAGCTACACCGCCCACTAAGGGTGGAGCCAGGAAAGCCCTGCTGTTCCACTTCACTTAGCAGCTGCACACATCTTCTAGCCAATAACCCCCAATACAACCTATAAAACACTACACAATGGGGAAACAACGCAGCCCTCCACCATGCATAGAGAACTACAGTGATCCTCAGTAGTAAACTCAGTACACTCAGTAGTAAACACTTAAACATCTTGCAAGTGGCCTCCCCAAATCATTTTCTTCATTTACCAATGAATTACATTTTATGTAATATGTAATTTTTATAAAAGCATATAGAAATGGAAATTAATTGAGCCAATCTTTAAAATTTTGAAACAATACTTTGGCTAAATATTTATTATCTTTATCTGATTGACTTCTTTCAAGTTAGAGACAGAATTCAGTGTCATCAAAATTTCTGCTACAGGACTGGCAGGGGAAAAGAAAACATGGGAGATTTGGAGGGAAATGGGACACTAGTGGTACTAGTGTACTGGTTAAGGATATGTTGAAACTTAAACATAAACAACTTTAGAATTGCATATCTCATGGTAATTCAATTAAATTTTATTTATTAAAAGTCAGCATCTTAAATAAAACTGACTTATTTATCCTAATTTTATTTCTATAATATTATAAATCAATAAATACAAAAGAGTTTATTTTCATGTTTCATTTTATTCTCATATTTGATGATGCTTAATTTCTTTCTAATCAGATGACAAACTTCTTGAGAAGAGGCATTAAGATATCAAGAGTTATATCTTGATATATGTTGGGATCAAACAACTTTGTATCTCCTATCATCAAACCTGAGAGCCTATTTTTTTCCATTTAGTATACATTTAACTTTAATTTTAATTTTCACTACAGTTGCACTCATTTTTATTGTTGTTGGTTTTGGGGACACACCTGGAGGCGCTCAGGGTTACTTATTTTTTTTAACTTTCAATACTTTTATTAAATACAGTAGAAATTTGTGAAGAAATGTACTGTTAATACTTTAGTGATAATTTGGGGCCGGAAAGGTGGCGCTAGAGATAAGTCATCTGCCTTGCCAGCGCTAACCTAGCATCCATCCCCCGGTGTTCCATAGGGTTCCCCCAAGCCAGGAGCAATTTCTGAGCGCATAGCCAGGAGTAACCCCTGAGCATCAAAAGGGTGTGGCCTGAAAAAAATGGGTGTGCCCCCCCAAATAACCCCCCAAAAAAACAAAAATAAATACTTTAGTGATAATTCAACTAGCTGAACTACAATGAAATAGAATTTTTAAATTGATATCAAAATCATCTTCAGGTTTAGGACATTTTGGAACTATTTACATATACGTTACTGTACTTGAAAAAATGAAATAAAATCAATTTTTAATTTAAATGGTGTTATATCTTTATACAATTTGATTAAAAACATTATTGTAGTTGGGTTTCAGTCATATAAAGAGCACTCTCATTCACTAGTGCAACATTCCCATCACCAATGTCGCAAATTTTCCACTTCCTTAACCCCAACCCCCGCCTGTATTTGAGACAGGCTTTCTACTTCCCTCATTCATTCACATTGTTACGTTAGTTGTTTGTGTAGTTATTTCTCTAACTGCACTCACCACTCTTTGTGGTGAGCTTCCTATTCTGAGATGGACCTTCCAGCCCTCATATCTATTATCTCTAAGAATTATTTAAAAAAAATTAAGGAAAATCAGGATTACTTCTGACTCTGCTCTCAGAAATCATTCTCGGCAAGCTCGGGAGACTATATGGGTGCTGGGGATCGATTCTGAGTCCTTCCCGGGTTGGCTGCATTCAAGGTAAAAGACCTACTGCTGTTCTATCTCTGGCCCTACATTTGCACTCTTTAGCATTCAATTTCATTTAATATGCTTTAAGAATCTGAGCTACTTATTTATCATTAATAAGGTTTTTTATGTTCTGTGTAGTTGAAACTTAGCGGAGATATTGGTAAGAATAAAAGAGCTAGGGAGAGAGAGGTCAATCTTATCTGTCTCCTTACTTCCTTGACAGTCTTAAACTGAAAATGCTTGGTTTTATCCCCAACACAATTCTTTATAATCAGTGAATTTTTAATTCACTTTTAGCACCCTTGCATTCTAGAAGTTTATCCTCTTAATTTTTCTTAGAGAGGCAAGTTCTCTTATTTTCTTATTATCTTTCTTCTTCTTTTATTTTTTTTGCTGATGTTTCTAATAATTCTGCTATGATCTTTATAAATAAGTTTACCCTGAATTAAAATCCTCTCATTTGTACTATATTTTGCCTTTGGGGATCTAAAGTTATATAATACTTTAAGTAAAAGTTAAAAAGCCAATCATTGTGAACTTATTTTTATCCTCTTGAGTACTTTTCTTTTCAGAGAAAATATTTGTACTGGATATTAATACATACAATTTGTGGGAAGCATTACAGTGGGCAAGGCTTACATAAAGGCAGTGCAGGTGATGTCACCTCTAAAAGAGGCATATTCAGTTCTGACTGACCTTCTGAAGAATTAAAAACTTACTGGCAAGGAAGGTATGACATTTACCAGCTTCTAAAACAGGCATTGTGTTCTCTGCTTTCTTAAGCCGGTGAGACAGCTAACTGAGAAGATCTCAAAGTGACTTGACAAAATGTTGGAAGCACTATATAAAAGAGTCTGTGTTGACATCTTGTCATGTTAACTTTATCTTTGCAAAGTCAGATGTTCTTATTCTCCTCTGCTTGATGTAAGAAGATTAAGGTGCTGCATGACAGATGGTTTTAAAAAGTGCATACCATTCCATCTGGTCCCTAGTGGAAAAATGAAAGTCACCCACAACTTTCCATCTAAAAATTGCAGTGAAAAGGATTCTTAAAAGTGAACTTTAACACTTTACAAAGGAGTTTGTTAAGATTCTAGTGGTGCCGAAATTTAGTTATTGGCCAAGTATGAATATTTGGGCCTCCTGCTGCCCTTGCTGAGACACATTTTTGACTAAAAGCAGTTATACTTCGAAACTTCCAGGATCACTTTATTTGCAGTGACACCAGGTTCAAACTTTAGTCACTCCTTTATTACTTTTCAATTTTGATAATCTTGCATGCATTTGAGGTATTTTTACAATATTCTTTGTGGCTTTATAAATTACAGATATATTTAAAATATTTACTGGATGGTATTTTAATTTACAGTTGCATTTAATATGTAAAGACACAACTTTGTAATTGAGGTTTTAGCATTTTTGTCATTAAATAAAACAATGCAATTTATCACTTTAAGAAAAAAATTACTTCTCAGTAAATTAGATTGTAAAAGACATTATAGATACTGAGAATATTTATTCATTATTTTTATACAACATAAAATATTTCATATTTATATAAAATCAGGGCAGAGTGTTCTAAAATAGTTGATTCAATGTTAAAATCTTATAAAAATTGAAGACTATGCTGATATGATTGTAATATATATTGAAGAATAAAATTTTAATGTTAGGATACATGTACATTTAGGAGATAGTCATAAAATAGAGTTAAATAGCATTAGTTTGTAATAATAAAAATAATTAGTATTTAATAATTATATTATATATTAATATTAATTAATAATCATAATTATATAGCTTAAACATCTGGGTTACTGTCATATATAGCATTTAATGTGTTATAAATCAATACAAATGAATATATATTACAAATATAAATTAATACCAATTAAATTAATACAAGAGAATATATGTGAATCTGTTCTAATAATGTGACATTATATTTTACAATTTTATAATTTTACAATTTTATTTTTTTAAAAGTCTCATTTTTCTTTAACCTTTTAGCTGTTGAAAGGCATCTTGGTTGTTTCCAGAACCTGGCTATTAAAAATAGTGCTGCAAGGAAAATAGGTTGAGAAAGGGATTTTTGTATTGTATTTTCTGTGTCCCTAGGGTATATTTTAGAAAAGAAACTGTGATACATATACACAATGGAATATTATGCAACTGTCAGGAGAGATGAAGTCATGAAATTTTCCTATATGTGGATATACATAAAATCTATTACATTGAGAAAAGTAAGTCAGAGGGAGAGAAATAGTCACAGAATAGTCTCACTCATATATGGGCTTTAAGAAAAATTAATGACATTATTGTAATGATGCCCAGAGACAATAAAGATGAGGTCAGAAGGACAGGTCACCACATAAAGCTCACCACAAAGAGTGGTGAGCGCAGTTAGAGAAATAACTACACTAAACTCTCATGACAATCTTAATGAGTGAAAGTAGAATACCTGTCTGAGTACAGGCAGTTTTTGGGAAGGAGGGAGAGGTATATTGGTGGTGGGAATGTTGCATTGGTGAAGGGCCATGTTCTGTTTATGACTGAAACCCAACTACAATCAAGCTTGTAAGCATGGTGCTTAAATAAAAATATTATATAAAAAAGTCTCGTTTTCCAAAACATTTTTAAAGGTTTTTTTTTGTTGTTGGGCACCTAGTGTTCTTTTAAAAGTAGTTATAAGCAGCTCAGTGAGTCAGAACAAATGTAGAGCATATGCCTAGTACATGTAGGAATCTTGAGTTCAAATCAATTAGTACAGCCCACTGGACAAAGGCCTTTCAATATGAATATCTATAAGATTGCAATAATATTACATTGTCAGATGAGCCTATTATTTAAATTTACTGAGAGTTAAATTATATTTCTTAATTAATTTAAAATTAAATTAACTAATTAATTTAAAGTAGTTTAAATTTTTGTCTGGCCAAGACATTTACATGCAATTTAGGACACAGACTACTAGTCAGTTCATTTGAGCTACATTATTACAAAAGCATAAATTTTCTCACTATTTCTCTTTTCATCATTATCTTTCCTTTCAGAGTTATGTATGAACTGTCAAGTCTGTAGAAATACTGAGGGAAAAATGTAAAATTATAAAATAAAAGGTCACATATTACTCAGGGTTTCTAAGAAAGTAAATAAAATTTAACCTGTGAAGATTAAATAAATGGAACAACACATTAATCTGAGAAGCTTTTGCACCTAGAAAAAAATGGTGATTAGGATATCAAGACTATCCATGGAATGGGATAAACTATTCACCCAATACCTATATGACATGGGCTTAATATCTAAGATATACAAGGCACTGATAGAACTTAACAAGAAAAAACTACAAACCCATGTAAGTTTGAGATGAAGAGATGAACAGACATTGATGCAAAGAAGAAATACAGATTGCCAAAAGGCACATAAAAATGCTCCACATTGGACTTCCTGCAGCTCTCCCCAGCTAGGGAGACACTGTCCAAAGACGCAGCCCGCGCAAACCAAGCGAATATAGCTTAACACAACTTATAGGTATAGCCAGCTCAGGCCTAACACCAAAATTTCTTAAATAATCAAGAACCCATAAAATTGGGGGAAAAAAAAAAGGTGGGCATTCAGAGACCTCTGTGCCCCACAGTCTGCGTGATTCTCCCTAAAATGAGTGCAGCGCCCAGAGGCCACTCCACCTGGGGCATAGGGATCCCCGCATCCATGCCCCCCCCCCCGCACCAGTGCCCAGAAAGAGTGCAGTCCCCTGGGACCATTCCACGTGGGTGTTCTCCAAAGCATACCAATAGACGCAAAGAAATATGGGTAAATCAAAGAGAACCCTAACATCTGAAAATACAGAGACAGACCCTATCAAGTTTCCAAGTCCGTCAAAATGCACAGATCCATGGGAAGGTGACCTAAAAGCAGCAATGAGGAAGGAAATGCAAGAATTAATAAAACAAATGAAAGAAACCTTAGCTACCAAGTATAAGAAATCTATGGATGAACGAATCAGCCAAATTAAAGAAGAAATGTTAAAGAACATGAGAGAGTCCATACAAAAAGAAATGAAGGAATTAAAAGACAAAGTAACAAGCCTTACAAGCAGAAACACAGAGTTGGAGAGACACATTGAAGAACTCGAAGGAAAACTGCAAAAAAAAAAAATGATCAAGAAACCAACAAAGAAATAAAAGGCAAAGCACTGGAAGGAAAAGTCCAGTATCTAATGAACAAGGACAAAAGAAACTATCTAAGAATGTGGGTATACCAGAAGGGGAGGAAATAGGGAAAGGGGAAGAACAAGTAGTCAGAGAGATAATAGCAGAGAACTTCCCCTCCCTCTGGAAAGAAACCTCAATGCCAATCCAGGAAGTGAAAAGAGTCCCTAATAAAATAGACGCTAATAAAACAACTCCAAGACATATAGTAATCCAAATGGCAAAAAATAAAGAGAAAGAGGAACTCCTTAAAGCAATAAGAAAGAAAAAAAATCTCAAATACAAAGGTAGGGACATAAGAATCAAACCAGATCTCCCATTCGAAATAATTCAAGCAAGACGACAGTGGAATGACATATTTAAACGACTGAATGAAAGAAACTTCCAACCTAGGGTCCAATACCCAGCAAAATTATCATTCATATGGGAGGATAGACTAAAAACATTCTCAAACAAGAACGAGCTTGAACTATTTGTGCAAACTAAACCAATCCTAAATGACCTGCTCAGAGATGAATTACACAATCCAAACCCCCGATTGTAACAAAAACCACCCTACACAACACAACTGCACAACAGTCATCTCTCTCAATAATCTCCCTAAATGTTAATGGACTAAACTCTCCAATTAAAAGACACATAGTAGAGAACTGGATTAGGAAAAATAAACCAGACTTCTGCTGTCTGCAAGAAACACACCTACAACTACAGGATAAGCACAGGCTTAGAATAAAAGGATGGAAAGTAATTATTCAGGCCAATGGAAAACAAAAAAGAGCAGGGACAGTCATTCTTATATCAGACCAAATTGCATTCAACATCAAGAAAGTGATCAGAGACAAAGAGGGTCACTACTTACTGATCAGGGGAACATTAGATCAAGAAACACTAACCCTGGTCAATATCTATGCACCTAATGTAGAGTCAGCAACATATGTGAGGCAACTGCTCGTAAACCTGGAGAAACACATGAAGGGAAATGTGATAGTAGTAGGGGACCTCAATACTCCACTATCACCACTGGACAGATCCACCAAACAGAAAAATAGCAAAGAAATAAGAGTTCTAAATGAAAAATTAGAAGATTTGGGACTAATAGACTTATATAGAGCCCTACATCCCCAGAAAGCAGAATACACATTCTTCTCAAGTCCACATGGAACCTTCTCCAGAATAGACCATGTCTTAGGATACAAAGCCAACCTATATAAGACCACAAAGGTAAGGATCATTAGAAGTACCCTTTCAGATCACTATGCAACAGAACTCAAAATTGACGTCAAGAAGAAGCAATGGAGAAAAACTAATACCTGGAGATTAAACAGCATGCTGCTCAACAACAGCTGGATCAAAGAACAACTCAAGGAAGAAATAAAAAGATTCCTTGAGACAAATGACAACGAAGAGACAACATGTCAAAATCTGTGGGACACAGCAAAAGCAGTAATTAGGGGGAAACTCATAGCAATACAGGCCTATCTATGTCAAGAAACAGGAAAATAACAAAACCAACAGCTTAAAAGATCACCTCAAAGAATTGGAACAACAGCAACAGAGAAATTCAACCACAACCAGACGGCAAGAAATAATAAAAACCAGAGCAGAAATAAACAACATAGAAACTAATAAATCAATACAAAACATCAATGAGACCAGAAGTTGGTTTTTTGAAAAAATAAACAAGATAGACAAACCGCTGGCAAAACTCACCAAAAAAAAGAGGGAAAACACCCAAATCAATAGGATCACTAATGAAAGGGGAGAGATTACAACAGAACCCCAAGAAATACAACATATCATGAGATCATATTATGAACAACTATACTCCACTAGGCTAGAGAACCCAGAAGAAATCGACAGATTCTTGGGAAAAAACCCTCTTCCAAGACTGGAAACGGAAGATCTAGAAAGCCTAAACAGACCAATCACCTCAGAGGAAATTGAAGATGTAATTAAAAAACTCCCTAAGAACAAAAGCCCAGGTCCAGATGGATTTACAGGTGAATTCTACCAAGCTTTCCAAGAAGACTTACTACCACTTTTCCATAGGCTCTTCCAAACCATAGAAAAAACAGGAATCCTCCCTAACTCCTTCTATGAGGCAAATATCACACTCATTCCCAAAGATGGCAAAGACATCACCAAGAAAGAAAACTACAGACCAATCTCACTAATGAACATAGATGCAAAGATACTCAACAAAATCTTAGCAAACCGAATCCAGCCCTTTATCAAAAAGATAATACATCATGACCAGGTGGGATTTATACCAGGAATGCAAGGTTGGTTCAACATACGCAAATCAATCAACATTATACATCACATCAACAACAAGAAAGATAAAAACCACATGATCATATCAATCGATGCAGAGAAGGCATTTGACAAAAAACAACACCCTTTCATGTTAAAGACACTCAGTAAAATAGGCTTAGAAGGAACATTCCTCAAAATAGTTACAGCTATCTATGAAAAGCCAACAGCCAACATTATATTTAATGGTGAGAAACTAGAAGCATTCCCACTAAGGTCAGGAACTAGGCAAGGCTGTCCACTCTCTCCACTCTTATTCAATATAACCTTAGAAGTCCTAGCAATAGCAATCCGACAAGAGAAGGGAATCAAAGGAATCCAAATTGGGAAAGAGGAACACAAACTCTCTCTATTTGCAGACGATATGATGATTTACATTGAAAACCCTAAACAGTCCACAGTAAAACTCCTAGAAACAATTAACCAATACAGCAAAGTGGCTGGATACAAAGTCAACACACAAAAGATAGTAGCGTTTCTATATACAAATCACGAAGTCGAGGAGAGAGAGATTAAAAATACAATTCCATTTAAAATAGTATCAAAAAATATCAGGTACCTAGGAATCAACCTTACAAGGGAAGTGAAAGGCCTATACCAGGGAAATTTCAAAACACTTCAGAAAGTAATTAAAGATGATCTAAAGAAATGGAAGAACATCCCATGCTCATGGATAGGTAGAATAAACATAGTCAAAATGACTATCCTACCCAAACTTCTATATAGATTTAATGCAATCCCTATCCAAATCCAGACACCATTCTTTAAAGAAATAGAACAATCAATCACAAAATTCATCTGGAACCACAAAAGACCCAGGATAGCCAAACAAATACTGAAAAACAAGAAGCTGGGTGGCATCTCCTTACCTAACTTGAAACTATACTATAAAGCCATAGTAATCAAAACAGCATGGTACTGGAACAGAGACAGGACCTCAGACCAGTGGGTCAGAACAGAATTCCCTGACATAAACCCCCAGATATACAGCCAACTAATATTTGATAAAAGAGGCAAGAACCTGAAATGGAACAAAGAAAGTCTATTCAACAAATGGTGTTGGTACAACTAAAAAACCACATGTACAAAAGTGAAGATCAACCCATACCTCACCCCTTATACAAAAGTCAACTCAAAATGGATCAAAGACCTTGAAATCAGACCCGAATCCATAAAGTTTATTGAGAATAAAATAGGCAGAACACTCGAAGACCTATATATCAAAAAGGTCTTCGAGAATGGAGCACCATTGGCAAGAACTTTAGCAACAAACATAAACAAATGGGACTACATCAAACTAAAAAGCTTCTGCATGGCGAAAGAAACCCTACTTAACACAAGAAGACAGTTAACAGAATGGGAAAAAATCTTTTCACTCGACATATCAGATAAAGGGCTGATATCTAGAACATACAAAGCACTCAGAAAGCTGAGCCCCCCAAACCAAATAAAGCCATAAAAAAAATGGGGAGATGAAATGAATAGACACTTCTCTCAGGAAGACAAAAGGATGGCCAACAAACACATGAAAACATGCTCACCTTCACTCATCATCAGAGAGATCCAAATCAAGACAACAATGAGATACCACCTGACACCAGTGAGGATGGCTCACATAAAAAATAATGGGAACAATCTCTGTTGGCGGGGATGCGGTATGAAAGGAACTCTCATACACTGCTGGTGGGAATGCCCCCTAGTCCAACACCTATGGAGAACAGTCTGGAGAGTACTCAAAGAACTCAGAATTGAGCTGCCATTTGACCCAGCAATTGCTCTCCTAGGTATATACCCCCAAGTGGGAAGGACATTCATTCCAAAATATATGTGCACCCCACTATTTATCGCAGCACTCAGTGTAATAGCCAAGTCTTGGAACCAACCTTGATGTCCAACAACAGATGAATGGATCATTAAGATGTGGTATATATACACAATGGAATATTACATGGCAGTCAGAAATGATACAATCACAGACTTTACAGCAACTTGGATAGACCTAGATCATATTATATTAAACAAAGTAAGTCAGAAGACAAAAGAGAAACACAGAATGGTAGCACTATTCTGAAGCACCCAGAACACACATCTTATACACAACTGATACTCAACAATCAAATAACACGGTTTAACAGGGTAGAAACTCTAAACACTGCAATAGTCAACATATACTCAGGAGCAGTGCCCAAAGTACTTGAGAAAGGAACAACGCAAACTCTTGACTACACATTATTCCACAAAGAAAGCAGCAACACCAAAAACTGCACCGTAGAGAGTACAGGTATATAATCAAACTTCCACGACAAAGGCCCACAACAATCACTTAGAGATAGTATTCAGGAACACAGGTAAAGAACACCACGGGAAATCACTGTCTGCAATGGAATCATCCCATAACACTACGTTTTAATGTCTTTATCTTATAATATTTAAAATAACCTCTCAGCTTTTATATCCACAGGCATCCTTGAATACAAATGGCGGATAAACTAAGATGGCAGCGCGGGATACCACACGAGATACCATACCTAGCTTGCACTATGAGATGGCCCCGAGAAAACTCTTTAACATACACTTTATCTCTAGGTTACACCTTCTTTTAGGAACTGAAGCACGTGACCAGTCAGACCACCGAAGCAGTAACTGAGACGTACAGACTTAAACTACAGGCTCTATTCTGTGAACACATTCAAGCAAACTAGCATTCCCCTGCTATTCTCTCCTCTCTTCTCACTACTTTCTTTTTTATTTTTTATCTTCTTTTTTTCTCTTCTTTTTTTTTCTTTTTCTCTCTCTTTTCTACTCTTCTCTTTACTTTTTTCCTTTTCTCTTCTCCCTTTCTTTCTAAAGTATTTTCTCTTTTCTCCCTTCCTACCCCTTCCATGTACCTTCCCCTTTTCCCCCTTTGGAAATCCAACTATCCCTTCACCCCTCAATCCCATACAGACATCCCGCCATATTAAAACTCTCCACCCTCAGTCCTTAATCTATTAGGCATCAAGATTGACCTCCTACCCCAACGAACCACTACCCAGCACCCAGTCGAGAGGACACCCAGTCAAACCCACACCTCGTCTCCTGCAAAAAAAGGCAGCCAACTCCCCTGCAGATCCATGCTGCGCGGCCCTCCCCACCAACTCCCCCTAACGTGGACTGTTACCTGAAACCGGACTTAGGTCTAAAAATATCCTCAATGCAAGAACCATTCCAGGACCTCCCTGCCGCAAATCTTTTGCTACTCTGAAGAAGATCTGGGGATGGGATGGAAAGACGCCTGGGGACCCACACATCACAAGAAAAACCCAAAAGACAATGGGAAAACCTGTATTTCCAACATAAGCATAAGAACTGTATCACACCACCTCTTTACCTGCTTTTCCCCAAATGTAAGATAGTCATATGCATCACTTTGGCCCTTTAAATACTTTGCTACCTCATTTAAAAAAAAAAATCTGGCCTACATATACATATGTAAGCACATACATTTTTGTTACCTATTTTTTTCTATTTATTATTTTTTCATCTTTTTTTGGGTGTGTAACCTGTTTCTGTTTTCCCCTTTTGACCACCCCCAAATGCACCAACAATATAAGGTAGCACCATTTCCCCCTGCAAAGGCACACTAAAATAAAGGGGAATTCTTACATATATATATATATATATTAAAAAAAAGAGAGCTCTTATCTATTAGAGATAGGAACTCATAGTTGTTTACAATAGAGGGATATCTCCTACCTTGAAAATATGTCATGTGGAATTAACTTAGACCTCAGGTGTTTAGATACCATCAATCCAGCCTTGAACCCTGGATCCCAGACACAGGAACAGCACAGTTCTTCACAATTGCTACAGGAAACAAATCCCATCCGGGACAGCCGCAATACTGCGAGGTCACCAACAAATGCCAGCTCTAATATGACATCCTGACAACGAAGAAAATGGGAACAACTTGACCTAAGTGAAGGTTATCCTACCTTTCTAGCTAACGACAAGACAAAATCAGAAGACTTGTCACCCTTTGGAAGGCCCAAAAGCCAAGATCGTGAGTTACAGATGACTGCGGCTAGAACCATGACCAGACTGTATACAGCCTGGGACCAATAAAAAAGCCCTAACCTAGGGTGTGAACTACGATCTGCACAATGAACATGATCCCCAGCTCCAAAGGTCTGGCAGAGACCATTGTAACGGAATGGGGCATCTGGAAGCACAAAGAAAGACACTGTCCTAGGTGCCATCCTAGCTTCAGTGCAAAGACCAAGATCACCAACCACAGAAGATGAATTAAAATGACACTGATGGAACAGAACTTCTAGAACCACAAAGACTGACTTCATCATAACTCCCACCGCAGGATCTGTGCAGATACTGAGATCCCTAGACACAGAGGCCTGATAGTATCACCCAGGACAGAACAGAGGTCTTACAAACACCACAAAAGCACCACCGGGAGAGTAAATGATCCTGAACAGAGTCTATAGTTGATCCCATGACAATACACTCCAAGGGCGGAGAAACCCCATATCTCTTAGGCCAAGTGAATTCCTTTTCGAATGACCCCAATATTTACTGTGCCGGGGCAGGAGGGAAAAAAACAAAAAGCACAAAACATTATTTATTTTTTATATATATATTATTTTATTTTCATTTATTATTATTATTTTTATTTACCTATCTATTTTTGGTCAATTTCTCTGTTTGGGTGTGATAATTGAAGTTGTCCCCAGTTATACTTATTCTTTCTCTTCCTTTCTGTTCTTCCTTTGTATGCTATGCCATGTTTCTTATATCAAGACCATGGCATTTTTTTTGTTTGTTTGTTTGCTTGTTTTGTTTTGCTGTGTGTTTCTTTTTGTGTTTTTTTTTTTTTTTGGTGCTTGTGTTTATTGTTGGAGTCCTCACGGGATATTTGACACTTCTTTTTGTACTGGTGGAATATTTCACCTTTTTTCTCTCCTTCGTTTCTCAAACCGATGTTGAGAGCCTCTGGAAGAATTCCGCTTATTTTCGGCGTATTAGACTTTTACCCCAGTTTATTACTTTTCTCTCCTTCAAACAAAACCGTGTAACTTGAACTAGCTAGTCCTGCCCCCCAATTAGAGGGGGAAACGAGGGAGACACCAGGACCAAACAGGTGCAAGACTACTATGCAGTAGGCTAGATACAGAGGAGACCACATATCCTAGCTACCCTGGGGGTGAGGGAAGAGGATATGGGTGGTAGGACAAAAACGGAGGTGTAGGGAGGACAATTTGGTGATGGGAATCCCCCTGATTTTATGTAAATATGTACCTAAAATATCATTGTCAACAATATGTAAGCCACTATGATCAAAAAAAAAATAAAAAAAAAATGCTCCACATTACTAGTGTCACTGTAAAGGCATCATGCATATCACTTTTAAATCTGTGTACTATTTGGCTAGATAAAGTACAGGTTGTAAAGCTTGTAAGGCCACGGACCAGGTTTGAATTCTTATGTTTTTTTCCACACAAAGTTCCCAGAACCCTGCCATTACAGAGACAGAAATAAGCTCTTAGCATTTTGAGGTGTGGTCCCAAAACCAAAATAATAGTAATAATGCAGAGTATTATTCAACTACACAAAATTAAAATAGACTAAGAGAACAAGGATATTTCAATTAATATTTTGTCAACTTCTTGCAAATTTAACAGATTCTCGCAATGGGATGAATATGGCACTCTCAGAGTAAGATTTGCTTAGAAATTTAGAATAACCATTTTTAAATTCATGTGTTGGAAAGCTGACAACAAAAACAATTTTAAAACTCCAAATGGTCTTACAATATTATAATTTATAAATAATTGATTCCCCCATTTAGCAAAAAAACAAGATTTTATGACAAGATAGGTTCATATTTCTAAACTCACATTATTATAACTTATTATAAAATATATATCACTATAAGTCATGGTGATATGTATTAATTTGTCTTGAAGTATACCCATTAGTGCTCAGGGTTTACTTGCTGGCTCTGTGCTCTGAGATCACTCTTGGAGATGCTCTAAAACCCATATGCAATTTGGGGAACATAATGGTGGGATACATGTAAAGCAAGTGCATAACCCCTCTAATTTCAGCTCAAAGCTCACATGTATTATTTACAAAATAGTATTATTGTTAAAATATAACAAATTAAGTTGCTTTCCTACTTTCATTTTTCTCCTTTTATCTTATGATACAGTGAATATTTATATTAACAAATTAATATGGTTTCATTATTTTTACTCAATTTTTTAAAAATTATTCATATGATTTAGTCTTCTACACAGTTTGTCTAGTCAACTTTTGTACTCTATTTTCTTCTTTTTCAATATATTCTTTTATTTTTAAAAATATGGAAACGCTTCACGAATTTGCGTGCCATCCATGTGCAGTGGCCATGCTAATTTTCCCTGTATTGTTCCAATTTTAGTATATGTGCTGCCGAAGCAAGCACTTTCAATAGATTTTTAAATTTAATTCCCCAACATCCTAAATTCCATTTTTTCATCCTCTAGGTTTTAAAAATTTTATCTTCTCCTTTTGTTTTCTAATAATCTTTCTACCATAATTAATTTCTTAATTTGTACTCATTTTTCCTTTTAGATATTCATTGTGCTGCATTAAATCTTCCCCATTACCTAAAATGCTATACAAAAATTTAATCATTATACTCTTTTGGGATTAAACTGTCAAGTTCTTTCTGGGGAATTCTCAAACTATGAAAAGCAAGATATTTGATTAGCAATATATGTTTTAAATATCAGCACTGCAGTCTTTCATTCATCTTTCGTTTGGAAATGCTGCTATATTTAGAAAGTATGTCCTATAACAAAGGTAAACATAATATTATTGAAAACAAAATGAACCTTGTAACATATATAGAATTGTTATGTAAAAATCGGGCTGGGCGGTGGCGCTAAAGGTAAGGTGCCTGCCTTTCCTGCGTTAGCCTTGGACGGACCGCGGTTCGATCCCCCGGTGTCCCATATGGTCCCCCAAGCCAGGAGCAACTTCTGAGCACATAGCCAAGAGTAACCCCTGAGCGTTACCGGGTGTGGCCCAAAAACAACAACAACAAAAAAAAGAATTGTTATGTAAAAATCACATTTTTTCACCCAATGTAATTAGCATATTAATCTTCCTTTTCCATTCATATTTCTCGACATAGTTCTCTCTTTTATTCTTCCCCTTCTCTTATTGTCTCTCATTGTCTCTGCCTATATGCCCATTTTCCCTTTACTCACTGCCTTTGCTCTCTCTTTAGATATGAACTACATGAAATACTCTGAAATGATGTTTCTTAGTTATACAGATATTTTAAAGTAAAAGTATTCTCAGCAAAGGGCAGCACTCTCTATTATCATAAAGCCAGAAATTTTCTCAGTAAGAATAGACTACAAGAAATGTTAACAGAATAATTACATGTTATTAATATGAGGCTAGACAGCTTGGTTGAGGGAAGAAAAATTACTATTAATATAGTGGAAATGTTTTACATTAAATGAGAGAATTATTCAATGTTAACATTTTTTCAGAATGCAGGTAGTCATTTAGGCAGTACTACACTTTTCTTATGATTAAAACAGCATATTTCTTAAAGACATTATAGGTATACAATATTAGTACATAAATAAATTTGTATAAAATTATATAGCTAGGAATACTTGTAAATAAATAGTGTATACAGGCATTATTAATAAATTAGTTCTTTTTATTTTTATTTATACATATACTTAAATTTTTAGTTTAAATAAATGTGTTTAAGGTATGTTAACACTTTTCACATGTTTTTCTCTCAGTGTCAGAAACATATATTTTAAATATTTGTTCATTAATGAAAAAACAGGCAAGACTTTTATCATCCTAATTTTCTAGTAACTGGAGCAGCATAATTGAATAAAAATTTAATTTTCAATCAATAATGCTTATTGTTATTTATAGAAATAAAGTGGAAGATTAGATGGACAATTAAGTAGGGACTCTTTCTTCTCTGGTATAAAAGCTTACAAAGAATATACTAGGAGAATGAAAGGCAAAAAAAAAAAGAATTATTTGAACTAAAGAGAATGTTTATTAAAGAGAGCATTCTAGAACAACATTACTAAGAATTCTTACAAGCTGCATTTATTAGATGTAGAGCAAACAGTTCATTTTAACTTTTTAGTCAAGAACAATAAAGGAGGGGCCGGGCGGTGGCGCTGGAGGTAAGGTGCCTGCCTTAGAAGCGCTAGCCAAGGAACGGACAGCGGTTCGATCCCCCGGCGTCCCATATGGTTCCCCCAAGCCAGGGGCGATTTCTGAGCACATAGCCAGGAGTAACCCCTGAGCGTCAAACGGGTGTGGCCCAAAAAAACCAAAAAAAAAAAAAAAAAAAAAAGAACAATAAAGGAATTAAAAAAAATCCTATATTATTGAACTAGATATCTAAAGTTTGTGCTGGAGAAAATTTCTCTAGCTTCCTACATTAAGTATGCATCCAGAAATAAAAGATATTTGGACTTTTTCTCAGTGTAAGGAGTGATAAGATTTAGTGAAGATCACTTATGAGAGATAATGGATTTTGAGTCCTTGTTTCTCTTATAATTATTGATAGTTTGTTTTATAATAAAATCATGTTTAAATCTAAGTAATTGATAATTAAACTTAAATTTGATATTTAGATTCACTTTATTTATAATTTATATAAATTTTAAAATTGATCCCTGATGCAAATATATACACTATAATAAAGATACAAAATATATATTACTGGCTATGAAAGCTATGTTACTCAATAGAAATAATTAAGAGAATTTAGTCAGTATTATTCTTCTTAATATACTTTTTATTGTTAATTTAGAAAATTAACTTTTGTAGTTAAAATGATAAGGTTTCAGAGTGAATGAAAATACTGCATTTAATCCATAGAGACAATGATGAGAATTATGACTACTACAAATACTGAAAAAAAAAAGATTGAGTCTTATATAAAGGTCACAGTATTTTGATCTAAGCTAACTCCTTGGCTTAGGGAAATTATAAAAAATGTAATTGACTGTGCATTGACTCAATTGATGGCTGCAAGTAAAATAAGGAAATTATGAATATTTAACTACATCCAAGTAATTTAGTAGTAAGACTTGAGCCATTTTGTTTAAGATTAGGAAAATCCATCTAAGATAATAAAAGAAATAAAACTGAAAGTTATATTGCGTGAGCTTGAGGGGATCTATGACTAAAGTTCATCAGTGAATAATATCTATCTGATTTCGATAATTTAATCATTCATTTTCTTAAAGAAAAATGGCAAAACATGATATTCCTTTCTTTTTTTTAAACATCATTTAGTGTTAAACATCTATAGTATTTAAGATTATATATACTTAAGTGTTATACTTACTTTACTTTTCATTTGGGGGACATAATAGAGGTACTTAGTGGCTGCAACTTGATGCTTCTGCATATGTACAGACTATAAAATAATCACATCAATGAAATTAACATATCTAATATGTGGCATAAAGATGAGATACATTAAATAACCTAACAAAATAATTAATAGTAGATGAAGCAACTAATATTCTCACTATTTATTAAAATAATTAGAAGTATGTGACATTATTTATTCAAATGGAGTGTGGTTACTTGACACCAAAATTTAAATTAATATAAATTTAATTGAAAATATATATTTCCATGAATTCATTACCAAGAATATCTGTTGTTAGATAGTCCCAAATTTAAAACAAAGCAATGCTTAACTATGAAAATGAATACATTTGAATTATTTTTTTTATTTTTTTTTTTTGGTTTTTGGGCCACACCCGGTAACGCTCAGGGGTTACTCCTGGTTATGTGCTCAGAAGTTGCTCCTGGCTTGGGGGACCATATGGGACACCGGGGGATCGAACCGCAGTCCATCCAAGGCTAGCGCAGGCAAGGCAGGCACCTTACCTTTAGTGCCACCGCCCGGCCCCACATTTGAATTATTTACTTATGTGATGAAACTAAGTGTAGCAACAATTCATCATGTTAATAATGCAATTTAGTAAATAATCAAAAAGGCAACAAAAATTCAAATTATGCCATCAGCTATCAATCTTACTTTGTATAGAAAAAATATTTGAATGGGGACACACAGGGATCTTTTGAGAACTAAAATATTGTCTTTAAGTGGGTGCTAAGTTTACAGGGAAAATTAAAAGCATATACAAATATAAAGTTGTATCTGCTTATAATATATGAATGCTATGAATAACATAAATTGGATAAATGTCACTTATTTGCTTTTCATGTAAAATTAAATTTGTAAGCTTAATACATCCTTTGCCCAGTTTTGTATTTATTGATTTTAACAATTAAATCTGATAACTTCACTTCAAATTAGAAGATTTAGACATAGAAGAAAAATTGAGGTGATAATTGGTTGTAATAAACTAGGACTTATTCCTAATTCTAGGGATTATTCTTGGAGTGTTCAGTGGCACACATTGTGTGTGAGGGATCAATCTGATATACAAAGTCAGTACCCTACTCGCTGTACTACCTCTACGGCCTTACAAAGTATATATTTTAAACCTAGTACACATTCTTGGTACAATTTACTGGCAGTTAGATTTTAAAACTTTGGTGATAGTTGGATCTTGTTCTTTTTGTGCTTCATTTGGGGGGGGGGTTGTGGTGAGGGGAGGTTGGTTCACACCTAGTGGCGCCACTCAGGGGTTTCTCCTGGCTCTGTGCTCAGCAATCACTCCTGGCAGGCACAGGGGACCATATGGGATGCTGGGATTCGAACCACCTTCTGTCTGGAATCAGCTGTGTGCAAGGCAAACGCCTTACCGCTGTGCTATCTCCCTGGCTCCTAGGGTTACATTTTGTTGTTGTTTATTTTTTGAGCCACATCCGGTGACTCTCAAGGGTTACTCCTGGCTATGCGCTCAGATATGGTTAGTGGCTTGGAGGACCATATGGGAACCGCAATAGGTCCTAGGCTGGCACACGCAAGGCAGACACCAGGGCTTGCGCCACTACTCTGGCCCCAAGGGCTTCATACTTTAAGAAATAACTAAAAATGTCAGTACTTCCACTTATATCTTAACCAGCCCTTAATTGTTCTCTTTTCACTCTGTCCATTTCTTTAGTATTAAAAAAAAACTGTCTTAATACAATTGTTATTCCCGATTTTTTATGTATGTAAATAGGAATCAGCTTCTTGTGTTGGTAGTTTTATCTGGAAGACTTTTTACTTAAATGTCAGATAAGGGAATTTATAAACATTCCTTAAGATCCAGTTTAAGCACAATTCCCTGAGCGTTGATGAAGGCAGCATGGAGCATGCTTACACTCCTTTTATGCTTCCACTTTGACAATTTCTTTCTTGTGTTATGGTTGTGTTTATTTATTATCTTTTTTTCACATACAGCACCACATTATATTTAAGAGCAAGGTTGTGCCTTAATAATTTATATTTGTTCTAATTACCTCACATAGAAGAACAAGACTAGGTCAAATTAAGCACACATATTTATCATTTCAATGTTAAATTTAAAATTTAAAATGTTAAATTTTAAATCTATTTTGGTGAAACAAAAGTCAGCAATAAAATGTGACCTGCAATCATCTTATTTTTTTGTTCCCTTATTACTCTAAGCAGCATGTGCATGCATTCATGTTTTATTTTATTATTGTTACCTAAGGGAAATGTCATGTGAAAATTATATTTAATAAATACTTGTCTACTAGGAGAATTCAAAAATGATATATGCCACTCTTAAATAAGAAATCACCTGACTCTCTGTCCTGTCATTCCCAAATAGTGGCCCTTCAGCATTTCTTCAAGGAAAAATAAAGTTTCTGCTGCATATTTTATTGTATAAATGTTACTATATCCTTAAGGAATGATGACACTATAAAAGGGCCCTCTGTAATTGTCAGCCAATTGAAAATGTTCTCCTGTAACTATCAGCTGACTCAAGTATAAAAAGGGAAGCCTGACAGATAGGGAACTACAAAAAGAAACTGGGGGACAGCCTCCAGAACGGCGGGCCAGGAGGAGACTGGGCGAGAGCTTGCAGCAACGGGCTTGGGAGCCTATACCCTGGGCCTGATCTATTAAGCAGCATCAGCCAAATGCACCTTGCTCTCCTCTCTCCCTCTCTCTCCCTCTCTCTCTCCTCTCTCTCTCCCCTCTCTCTCCCTCTCTCCCCTCTCTCCCTCTCTCTCTCCCCACTCTCTCTCCCCTCTCTCCTCTCTCTGTCTCCTCTCTCTCTCCCCTCTCTCTATCTGTCTGTCTGTCTTTGTCTCTGTTTCTCTCTTTTCTTTCTCTCACCTGGCAAACATTGAGTGATCATTGAATCATTGATAGGCTATGTTATTTCTTCTTTACTCTTCTAAGACAGACTCATTTTTCTACTCCTAAGCAGCTACAAATTACCTACAACAAAAGCAAATTTTGAACTCATATATATATATGTTATATAAATATTCCATTTATAATAGAAAAAATTAAGTCATTTTCAATGAACATACAATATAAAATATGATTATTCGATCCAATTTTTTCCGGATTACCCAATTTTAATAGAACTGCCTCATGCTAGGAATAATACACATAGAAAAAAAATCTTAAAATGAGAGACTGGAGACATAGTACACTAACCTTGCAGAAATATAACTGTGTTCTACCCCAGCATTTCTTATGGTCACTCAAGCACTACCATGAGTGAATCCTGAATGCATACCAGGAGTAAGCCCTGAGCTACTCTGGGTTGCCCTCATCCAATAATGTGAAATAAACAATTTTGAGAGTTTTGTTAAAATATTTTCAAGTTACTGTGCCTTAAAATAATGATATAATCAAACTCTCTGCTAGGGAATTTTTGTAGTCAACTAAGTTCAGTTGTTTTGGAGCAAATCATATTTATTAGAAACATTACAGAAAGAACCAAATGCATCAGTCACAACTCTATGCATCTCTTAAAATGACTTAGGAAGCATCACCAACTAATTCTTAACTGAGTGTTGTCATGAAGGGTAAACAAGGTTTCAAACCTCAGAGAAAACATAATTCTTTAAAGACTATTTTAGTTTTCCTTTCAGAAACCACCCTGTTTCATCATGTGCTCAGTATTTATTTTTAAATATGCTGCAGTGTAAGTCAATTAAGAAATTTTCCTACTTGACAGAAATAGATAACAGTGGATGTCCTTGGGCATATTCCGTGGGTTCTTAAAATCATACTCTAGCCCAGTGACATAAAATCATTCTGACTTTAATGTATGAGCCAAAATATGATAGCTGCATGAGTACTTCATTAAATACAACTGCTCCAAAAGCTAATCTTTTGTATTACTGTTCTGAGGATTTAGGAAATCATTTGGGTCAAAATCCTTCAAGCTCTATTTAACTGCTGAAGAAAGTACACTTAACCATTAATTGCCTAAGTTAAGTGTTGCCTTTTTTTCCTCCCCACTTGATAATGTGTATGCAATTTTAAATTAAAAGGAGTACTTAAAAGTTCATCATTAAAATACTTTTGGAACCAGATTGTCAAATACAATTTATGATTGCTCAGATACCAGCTTTAGTTATTTTTCTTTATTGAATCATTTCCTTATGATCTATCTATGATCTATGCTACCACATCACACTTCCATATTTAATATTATTTTAAAGGCTTAATTCTAGTCAGCCTACATACTCATTAATTTCTACACAGTCATTTAGGTGCTCTCTGAAAAAATAACACAACTTTACTTTTTGAATATCCTAAACTTTTAAGCAATTTGCAAAAGGTAAAAAATCTATATTTTATAACTTTTCATTTTTATTATATATTAAAGAAAAATATTAATGTGATCATATTTCTATTCCATAGATATCAATAAATTACCAGATAAATTTAATTTAGTCAATATCCAAAATTTATTTTAGAAATTATGAAATTTTATACTGCCAATTAAAATTTTTCATAATGTGAATTACCATATGAATTTGACCAAAACATGTTATGATTTAAACTTTTAAATCACATTATTCCCATTCGACTAAATTATTTCTAGTTCAAAATGATTTTCTTGAAATTTACTAAAGTCTAGTTAGTAGACTTTCTAGAAAGAAAACAGTTTAAATACTTAGCAATATATCTTTAACAAGATAAATTTTCACCAATATTTAGTGGCATGCATATTTAATGCAAAGAATGTCAGGAAGCAACAGTGGCAAATTTGAACACATAAGTTTAATTTTAGAAATTTATTGCAAAAATGGATACCTAATTTGTGACTATTCATATCCTGGGGAGAAAACTAATACAAAGAAAGAAAACTTCTCACTTCCTACTTCCTATGCATTGGCCATTATTATAAGATTGAGGAGAATCTTAAATGTGAAAGACAGAGAAAATATTCTTTATTTTTTTTTCTTTTTAATTTGGGTCACACCCGGTGATGCTCAAGGGTTACTTCTGGCTATGCACTCAGAAATTGCTCCTGACTTGGGGGTCTATATAGGATGCTGGGGGATCGAAACAAGGTCGTCTTAGATCAGCCATGTGCAAGGCAAACACCTTATCTCTGCACCACTGCTTCGACCCCTGAGAGGAAAAATTCTAAAACCAATATACTAAGATCAGTGTATATGACTATAAGAAGTTAATGGTTCCCAGTCTGTTGCTGATTTCAGGAGATATAAGTTTATATGATATGTCATTCTATATGTCAATGTATTTTAGGTAAAATCTTCAACTGGTACTTAAAATATACTTTATTGAAATAGGATTATAATCAGTTTATTTTTATCTGGTTTTGTGGTATTGCACAAGTTCTCTATTCTATCTCCATTTCAGTTTCACTATACTCTAACAGCAATCAACTTTGAGCTTGACACAAACTCAGCATCAACTGTGAGATGTGTGAATGTACTAAAACTCCACTTTGGCAATGACAAACTAACTCCAATAAAACAGTAGTTCTCCAATATTTTGAACTAAATTTCTGTATATTATATTTTAATATAAAATGGTGCTTTTAATTTTTATTTAGGAACACTTAATAAAAATGGTACAATCACCTTCCGAGAACAGAACCAAGAATAGTCCACCCAAACACTACTATGAACCAGAACTCAAAATAAATGAACAAGCAAGAAAATGTCAGGAGAGAAAAATAATGTATTCAAATACAGGTTGCACCATGAATTTAATTAAAATTAGAACTACAATCTTCTTATTTAGAAAATGGAAGTAATGTATATTTATAATAGTTGTTTCTAAGAATATATTTTTTACAATGTTCAGTAAGATTCACTAAGAAGCTATTTCCACATAAATTACTAAGTTGCAAATATATCTTATAGAAATAAATCTTTAATTTTATATGTATGGTGTTTGTATAATGTAAGTGTTTATTTTACCAAAATAATCATTGTGTAGTGTATACCTAAAATGTATTAATATTATATCAATGAGTGGGAAAATTATTTTTCATGTATATAACAACAGATTTCTAGTAGATGTAGAATATTGATCATTTTTCATTGTCTAAGAAACATTCCAAGAGATGTTATAAGAGCTTTTTCAATACTTGAATTAGTTATAAATGGAAACTGTAAGCTTTAAATAATGCACACTAATATCTTAAAATGTATATAATTGATATATAAGAGAAAAAGAAAATTTAATAATATAAGATAATAACAATTAAAACTACACATTGCAGGAGGATTGGAAGAAAACTAGCAACAAATATTAAGATCAATAAATAAAACCATCAATAAATATGTAAATATCATTTCAAAATCAGTCAGGATTTTAAAATATTCCTCTAAAACATACAAATTACAATAAAACAAAAAGTAAAATATTAAAAGTCTGAACAGACTATCACCCAAGAACAGCAGAATAGATGTCCTTTTATACTCAAGTGGAATACTGATCAGCAAATATGTACCATCTGGGCCATATAATTTTTCAATAGATTTAACAGGCTAGAAAATTATGAAAATAAAGGAACGATGATTCTCTGACCATAATGAAATTTAATCAATGACAAAATTTAGGTAAAAACTCTCAAATGTTTGAAGGTTATATGCTAACCTTTCTAAATAATACAATTTAATAATTAAATATCAAGATAAATTATAAATTTTTTAAAACAATATGAAGAGAAAATATAGAATAAAATTTTCCCTAATGGGGAAAAGTGCAGTACTGAATGGAATTTATGGCATCATATATAATATATTAGAAAATAAGAAGATAGAACAAATGGATAACTTTATATCTTAGGATATTAGGAAAGAAATGAAAAATATGCTAAGAACAATGGAAAATAATAAATATTAATACAAAAATAGAAAAGAATTCATTAGAAGATTAATCAAATTAAATGCTGATTATTTTTGCTTTTGTAGAATTTCAGAAATGTTCTATTTACTTGGACATGCCAGAGGAGTTTTGATATGTATTGTATCAAACCTATACTGCTTTGATATGATGAATGACCATTTTATGTGTGACTTTTTATTTCACATGTAATATCACTGAATTTTATGTGACTTTTATTCTTTTAACAATATTATACAATTTTCACTGTCAAAATCTTTTGATACTATAAGATTGTTTATAGATATGTTTTATGTAATTGTAAACAAAATTGTTTCTCTGACTTCTTTCTTCTATGATTTTTGTATGAGTATAGATGTGAAACAAATTTAGAATTTTACCTGAGTAACTTTATAGAGTAACATCATATTAATTTCAGTTGTATTTCATTAAAATTTGTATGAAACTTTCAAAGATTCCAACCATATAAAGCAATTCTGAAGAAAACAGAATAGAGTTATCAGTACCTTAACTTCAAGCTATGCTACTGTATTCTGTTCAAATACAAATAAATATGCTTAACAATATAAATAACTGAAATTTAAAAAATGAATTTACATATGCAGACACAGAACTTATGATAAAGAATTTAAGACTAGGGGCCGGGCGGTGGCGCTAGAGGTAAGGTGCCTGCCTTGCCTGCGCTAGCCTTGGACGTACCGTGGTTCGATCCCCCAGCATCCCATATGGTCCCCCAAGCCAGGAGCAACTTCTGAGCGTATAGCCAGGAGTAACCCCTGAGCGTTACCGGATGTGGCCCCAAAACCAAAAAAAAAAAAAAAGAATTTAAGACTGGGCAATCAATGAAGAAAAGTATCTTCAATGAGCATTGTTGGAAAAATAGGTTGTCTGAATACATGTGAGGCAAACTCTAACACTATCTCACATCATACAAAAATTAATCTAAACTATTAAGAATTAAAGGCAAGACATGAAACTATAACTCACACAACGGAAAAATATAGGTAATATATTCAATACAATTGCTTTTAGTGAAATAATTAGAAACAGGAAATCTATTGGCAAGGGAAACCAAGTAAAAGTGAATAATTAGACTAGTGAGAACAAAAAGAACATAGAACATAGAAAAATAAATTACTAGAATAAAATATACTATTGAAAATATTTATACTTCATATTACAGCAGATCTAGAAAAAGATTGCCACCTAAGATACATAAAGAACTCACAAAATTCAATGAAAACACAAATAACTATCAAAACATAAGCATAAAAATACACACATTCTACAAAAAACACATCTAGCTGTCTAGCAGACACTTAAGAACACTATTTACCTTAATTTACACTTATGTTTTCCATGAGCACGAATATCTATGAAAATAATTTGATACATCCTTTTAAAGTTTAATTTTACTATAAATGTGTCTATTGGCAATTATAATACCAGACACACATCTAACAACTTTTGCCAGGTTCATCAGCAGACAAGTATAAAGATATGTATAGTAGGATTGTTCTTATAGCAACAACTTTCTAACAATAAAAATGACTATTGCCAGGAAATTTATTTAATGCAGCAATATAATAAATTAGCTATGCACATCCTCATTGATAAACCTGAGAAACAAATCAGTATATTATAGAATAAGTCATAGTTGTCACATATATATAATAAAATATTTTAGATTTGAACAAAAATCCAATGTCTTTTTTTTTTTCAATCAGAATGATTAGCATTGAGTCCTTGCAGAAAGTCAAATATATATTAATGTGATTTTTTGGTTGGTTAAGCAAATACTTAGGCTCAGCCAATTAGTATACCAAAGAAAAAAACTTCCAGACTAATATTATGCCTCTGGCATTAACTGTAAATAGAATTATTATGTTAGTTAAGTGAATACTTTAAATATATCTCTCATTAGAACAATATATATGGTATACAAAGTTAAAAAATATCTTAGTCATTTTTCTGATTTGTATCATTTATCTTGGTGGTTAAATTTGGATACTCTGAGATTTTCATAGGTGAGTTCTTAAGTGATGTCAATATTGATTCTACAATTATCATGCGTAGTTATGATTACCCTTGTAAATATGTATTATTGTGGTCAAAATTTATGAGTATCATGCTATAGGAAGTTCTGCATAACTGATTGTCTGAGAAATGGCCACTTGCCCAATATTTTATCCCATGTCTAATTTTATCATTGTAATTGCTAAATTATCCTGACATAACTTGTAAGTGTTCCATGTGATGTAAATAATCTGGATATTGTTGTTAGACATAAGGAAAGTGAATGCTCTATTTTAGTTGTTCAATGATGCCAAAATTTATTTTTGGTAACTTTTAATGACAATTTTATAAGGCCATTTTTTTGTTTCGAGTTAAAAAAATCACAAGATAATTTTCTTTTTTTTTTTGGTTTTTGTTTTTGGGTGACACCCAGCACACTCAGGGGTTACTCCTGGCTCTATGCTCAGAAATCGCCCCTGGCAGGCACAGGGGACCATATGGGATACCGGGATTCAAACCACTGTCCTTCTGCATGGAAGGCAAACGCCTTACCTCCATGCTATCTCACCGGCCCCTCAAGATAAATTTTTTTTAATTTTTATTTTGAATAGAGGAATAGTGAAAATAGCTTTTTAGTATTGTAATTTTTAATGAATGAAAATCTGAAAATTACCAAATTTGCAACCAAAAATATAGTTTATGTCAAAAAAGCAAACAAATAACAGTTTCTAAATGAGGAATAAGAGGAATTTTCTCTTTAGTAATTCAAGTATTAAATTTTTTTCATTGAAAGTGATTGGTTCACTTTATATTATATTTCACTTTATTTATAATTTATTTATTCACTTATATTTATTATATATCACTTTATATTAATAAAATATATAACTAAATGCCTCTTTGTGCCATGGTGGAAAAGAACCAAAAGTCTGAGTTAACCATGCCAAACATTTAGAAATATAGAAAAACTAAGATAAGGCACACATGTGATAAAAATTGTGGCAATAATTAGCAAAGTAGTTTTTTCTTGTGCAGATGTAACTTTTTCTATGCTCAAAATTCCAACACTATCAGAAATAACCCTAAAGCACAGACCCAGAAAAGCCCTTTAGCACCAGTACCTCCCAAATAAATCGCTTTCTCCACCCAAATAAAAAAATGTGTTGGTAATAACATAAAAAGTGATTCATTTGGCAAGTCAAGCAGAATATAAATTAAGCTAGAAATGAACAGTTTACTGAATGCTAACCAGGTGCTAGGAAATCAACTCTAATAAAGTGGAATAAATTGCACAAGAGACTGAAACAGAAAGAAATATAACACTTTAGGAGAACCAATATTGAATATACTAGAAAATCTTGGATGTGAAAAATTTGAATCAAGAAACTCTGAGTCATATTTTTATTCCAAAGCATATCCCTATATTTTAATATTCTGTAAATTAACTGGCATAATTTTAAATTGTTTTAGTCATTGTACTGCAGTCATTATTATGTACATTACTAATATTATTGATTTATTTAATAATTAAATTATTAAAATGATATTTTATATGAACGTTTTATATATCTAGGCTAATATTTTAGAAGAAATATCCTCCCTGACATTAGAAGTATTTTTAGAACATAGAATAATCTACTTAAATTGCACAACTTTAACTTCTTAGGAACCTGTGAATTTCATGCAAATTTTGTTATCATACTTACCAATTCCAAGCTCATGAACAAGTTTATTTTAGAATAACACTGAGATTTGTGTACAAATAACAAGAAAACCTAGTTGCTCGATGGGGAAGGTCCTCTCAGTCAAGTGTGTGTTTTCACTTGATTGAAGTCACATTATAATGGTACATTGTGAAATTCACTTACATATACTCGCATACAATGCTCACATACGCTACTCAAAATTTACCCCTACCTTTCTTTGTGGCTTTGTGTTGCTTAACATCTACCTGTAAGTTCATATTTTAAAAAATTATTGTTCTGGGATTTGGGATTTGGGAGCAGAATAAAATGACCTCCACTTAACAGCTCACCCACCCTAGAAGATATGATCAACCCAATCAGGTTTGCAGAGTCTCCTCATATTTGGAAACTCTGAGTCAATCAGAATGAATAAAGGTTTTGGTAAGACACCTTATTTTTAACTATTTTTTAAAATTGATATGCACATGTCATTTCTATTACAAATAACTCATTAAGATAAAATTGTAGATACAAGAGTATACAATAGTAAAAGATAGACAAATTACAGGTTAACAGAGGGCAACAAAATAGGTGAAACAGGAAAATATATGATGATGAAAACAACTTTTATGATGAGCATACGGATGGTATTTATTTATTAATATCTTATACTGAAAATTATAATAACTCATATATCAAGATACTGCTCTACCATTATTTCAAGAAGGAAACTCCACATCAATATGGCTTCATGGAGATCATAACTGTCTGTGTTCACTATAGTTGTCTCAACTGGGAATTTTTTTAAAAGAGCTCCATTTCAAGAGAAGACTGTCATTGTGAAGTCATCTATAGCTATTCCAGGTTGTTATAGGAGAATATATATTAAGTAATATTACCTATATTATTTTTCTTTATGTAAAATAAAAGTTATTATGACAAATGAGGCATATAAAGGCCCTAAAAGTTTCAGCAACCCATGTGAAATACCAAATTAAAACAAATGTGGCTTCCCAGGGACAAGTGAAGAGTACAGAAATGTCAATAAATTTCTGAAAAAAGTTAGGGAGGGTAAATAGTTTAAATAATCTATTCATTTCACTGGCTTGCAACATGTCAAGCACACAATTTGGAAAGCTGATAGATTTTCATGAATTTAATGAGATAGTATTGCAAACTGCAGCTGCTATACTAGGTAAAATATTTGACGAAATAAAATATTTATTAATCCTGGTATCTGATGTGTGACTAGAGGTCTGCCAAATGCTATCAAATTTCCTTAAATAAGTAAAATACGAAACAGTTTGCATTGTTTTTTTTCTTTCTCAAAACCCATAGATCCATAGATGAGTGTGACCATTCTGTGTTTATTTCTCTCCCTCTGACTTATTTCATTCAGCATAATAGATTCCATATACATCCATATATAGGAAAATATACATAATATAGGGACTATATTATGCTGAAAAGTTTCTGCACCTCAAAGGAAATAGTGCCCAGAATACAAGAGCCACCCACTGAGTGGGAGAAACTATTCACCCAATATCCATCAAATAAGGGAAAATTTCCGAAATATACAAGGCACTGACGGAACTTTACAAGAAAAATATCATCTAACCCCATCAAAAAATGTGGAGAAGAAATGAACAGACACTTTGACAAAAAAAGAAATACAAATAGCTTAAAGGCACATAAAAAATGCTCCACTTCACTAATCATCAGGGTGATGCAAATCAAAACAACTATGAGGTACCATCTCACACCACAGAAAATTGGCGCACATCACAAAGAATGAGAACAAACAGTGCTGGTGGGGATGTGGAGAGAAAGGAACTCTTACTCACTGATGGTGGGAATGCCATCTAGTCCAACCTTTATGGAAAGCGATATGGAGATTCCTCCAAAAGCTGGAAGTTGAGCTCCCATATGATCCAGCTATCTCACTTTTAGGGATATACCCTAGGAACACAAAAATACAATACAAAAATACCTTCCTCACACTATATTCATTGAAGCACTGTTTACAATAGCCAGACTGGAAACAGCCTAGATGCCCCTCAATAGATGAATGGCTAAAGAAACTGTGGTACATATATGCAATGAAATATGCAGCCTTCAGAAGAGATGAAGTACTTTGCATTGTTATATCAAGCACAATGAAAAGTTTTATCGTCTCAACCACTTTATTTTATATTATTATATTATATTATTATATTATATCATATCATATCATATCATATCATATCATATAATATTATATTATATTATGTTGTGTATGTAAATATTTTGGGGGATTACTATGTTACTCACCCTAAACTGATTGGTGATTGTGCCCTACCCTAGGGTGTGACCTGGCATTCTGCCCCCACCCTAGGGTAGTACCTGATTCTGCTTCCGCCATTGGTTGGTATCTGATCCCACCATTGGGTGGTACCTGACTCTGGGGATAAAAACAAGGGTCTGTGGAAGGCCGAGGCTTTTTGGCTGGAACTGAAGCTGAGTCTTTGGACTTCAGTCTTGTCCACCGAATAAAGCGAATATTTCCACGAGCCTGACTGTCTGCGAGCTGTTTACCCGCCGTTTCACCTCAGGACCATCAGCTAGACAGGGTGGCAAACGTGTGCTCCGAGCTGGAAGAGAAAGGCCTCATCCTCCATCCCACCATCAGTCAACCTCTTCAGGGGCTGACTTGCTACAATATTATATATTATATTAATTATATTATATTATATTAATTATATTATATTAATTATATTAATTATATTATATTATATTAATTATATTATTATATTATATTATTATGATATATTAATTATATTATATTAATTATATTATATTTTGTATTATATATTATATTCATTTGAGGACTTTTAATCATTTAGGTAATTTTCATAATGTCAGCTTATCCATTACATTGGTAATATTAAGCTACTTAGATCTTGTAAAACATGAATTAGAAAATATCCTAGATAACTTCCTTTCAGATATGCTTTTAAGAGCTTAGCAAATAAACTGAATTTAGTATTCACTAAATTTAGTCCCAAGAAACTGAGGCACACAGAATCAATAGGTAGAGTGGCAACTGTGATCTCATTATGACTCAGAATTTTTTTTTTTTTTTTTTTTTTTTTTGGTTTTTGGGCCACACCCGGTGGTACTCAGGGATTACTCCTGGCTCTCTGCTCAGAAATAGCTCCTGGCAGGCACGGAGGACCAAATGGGACACCGGGATTGGAACCAACCACCTTTGGTCCTGTATCGGCTGCTTGCAAGGCAAACGCCACTGTGCTATTTCTCCGGGCCCATGACTCAGAATTTTTATATCCAGGTATTTGTGCCTCAAAGAAAATGTCAGCACCAGGACAAGATAAAGCGTCATTCAGTTACCCAAGCTGGAGCCCGGCCACCCAAAAAATGAGACAGAGTGGCAACATGATCTTATATTTGACTCAGAAGAGCCATTTTAATGTACAAGTCAGTGTAACTAGAAACGAGTGGCCATTTTTTTTATTCTGGGCTGCATATTTCTTCTAATTTATGAGCCTCACCAAAACGCACAAATAACATCACTATACTAATACTACAACAGTCACAATGGAAATGCAGTGCTAAATTCCACAGTGCTTAGTGAGTGAAGATGGTAGCTCTAAAGATTCAACTAGTATCAACCACCTTCTATATAGTTTCTCTGGTAATTAATTTAAAGAAGAAATTAGGATTTTTAAGGAACTCAAATAATAATAAAATGTACAGCCAATAAGTTTTATGAGGTTACGAGAGTAGAAATGAGAAAACTTCAAAATGAAATGACAAAACTGAAAAACTTGAAGGAAAAATAAAAAATTCACTGGTAGGCCTCACCAGCAGAGTAAACACACTAAGAGTTAGCATTAAGATGAGCTGAAAAACACCCCCAGCAAAAAACAACAGCAAAAGAGAGTAGTGAGTCTTAAAACAAATGAAATCTAACAAGATAACTTTGAATGAATTCAGAAGGAAGAGCATAGTAATCAATGGCATCCTTGTGGGACATAAAGCAAACTTCTATGAAGTAGTAACAGTCAAAGGTATCACTGTTAAGAATTTGATTTGGAGAGTGCATATACCTACATCCAAGATGTTTTAAGGATGCCAGATAACAGAAAATTAAATTATAAGTACTCTGAAATACATTCTAATTACAATGATAAAATATTGAAATAAATTACTGAAAGCATAATGATTGAAGAAGAAAATTATATATCAAAGAGTATTCTTAAGATACAAAGCATATGTGGGGCCGGGTAGGTGGCGCTGGAGGTAAGGTGTCTGCCTTGCAAGCGCTAGCCAAGGAAGGACCGCGGTTCGATCCCCCGGCGTCCCATATGGTCCCCCCAAGCCAGGGGCGATTTCTGAGCACATAGCCAGGAGTAACCCCTGAGCGTCAAACGGGTGTGGCCCAAAAACCAAAAAAAAAAGATACAAAGCATATGTACCTAAAGCACCCTCACATACTGAAGACAGTGGTAGTCTTGGTGAAAAAACTGTGTGAAATTAATTCCTTACCACAAATCTTTTACTCAGGTAGACTCTCATTAATATTTAAACAATCAATACACAGCTTCATGAATAAACACCTAAAGAACACTTAAGACTCAAAATAAACTTTAAAATAATTATCTAGATTATATAATAAAAAATCCACAAACACAACCAAACTTCTACAGAGATAGTACAAAATCCCATAACAATAATCTTAATGAATTTTAATGTTCTAAATGCAAATAAGAGAGTATAAATGAACTAAAAACTAAATCCAGTATTTTTCTACTCCAAGAAACATTTTAAATAAAGCAAATAAAACTCAAAGTCTAAAGCTGGAAGAAAATACTTCAAGGAAACAACTCAGTTTGAAAAGAATAAAGTGAAAATCTCATCTTGGTGGCTAACTGACTTTTTCTTCAGATTTTACTCTAAAGTGGCCAGACTAATGTCAGGTATATGATCAAGTAATAATTGATACATAGGCAACAAATACAAATTGGAGCAAGAAAAGCCTCTTCAAGTAGTGATTTTTGGAAAATTGGTCAGCTACATGTAAAATAAATGAACTCAGAACTTTAATACTGGGAACAAAAATTAAACTAAAATAAATTAAATAGCTAGATATCATATTTGAAACCATAAGATACATTGACAAAAATATAGGCAGAGATCTCTATGACAATAAAGTTAAAGGCATCTACAAGAACAAAACACAAATGACAAAAAAATTCAATAACAGGTAAAATAACAAGCTTTTGCACCTCAATGAAAATTGTAACCACCAGAAAACAGATTGTCCAGAGAATGGGAGAAACTACCCAATATCCAACTTATAAAGGGTTAATATCTCATATACATAAGTGGCTGAAAGAAATTGACAAAATATAAAGCATATAACATCATCAGGAAAAGGGGGACATGAGTTAATACTCCCTCAGCGATGCAATAAAGATGACTAAAAGGAACAAGGAAAAATGCTTCATCTACATCATTAATCATGAGGGCTATACAAATCTAGACAAGGAGATATCATCTCACATCACAAAGACTAGCAATCATAAAAAAAGAATAAGAACAGCCAGTGTTGGTATGAATACAGAAAGAAAGAAACCATCATTCACTGCTGGTGGGAACATAAATGCTCCAGCCTTTCTGAAAAAAATAAAATAAAAAAGATATTCTTCAAAAAACTTTAAATTTTGCTCTAATATGACTTATCAATATAGCTCCAGAATATATACCTCAATACCAACCCCCAAATAACACAATGCAAAAAAGCCCTCTGCACTACTTTGTTCATGGCAATAGCCATAGTCATAATAGCCAGAAACTGGAAACAAACAAGTGGTTGAAAACAGAGTGAATAAAGAAATAATGGTATTTCTACACAATGATATATTACACATCGGTTAGGAAAACAAAGTCATGGAGTTTGCTTGTACCTGGATAGATATGGAGATTAATATGCTAAGAAAAATGAGTCAAAAGAACTGGGATAGACATAAAATGATCACACTCACTAGTCATATATATGTTAGGGCAGAACTGGTACCACCATGGCAATGATATTTGGAGATTATCATCTGAGTAATAATTGGGTGCTAAAAGATACAAAGTGATATGCATGGTGCCCCTTCAGTAACAAAGGCAGGTAGGTGAAAGGGAAGGCAACAGGGAAATTTGGAACATTGTTGATGGAAAATGTGCATTAGAAATTTTATTACTGAAGCCCATTCATGAATTAGTTTGTCACCATGTATTTTAGTGATTTAATTAAATGAATAATGTATTTAATGATAAATAAATAAAACATTTTATAGCAGATACTAGTGGTATAAGTAATTCTAACACTGGTGTTATATGTACTCAAAGGATTCAAAATATTGTAGGATTTAAGGAGAGAGTTTTATTGTAAGGTATTTAGGAAATCTTACATCATCAGGTAAAAATTTCAAAGACTTTTCAGTTTGTTATATTTATTTGTTTTTTTTTTATTAAGTCTACTTCTGTTTAAGCAGAAAATTTCATGACTAGTTAACAAGATAGCAAAATATGGGAAGATAGTTTATGGATAAACCTTTATGGCAATTACCATAGGCAAAGGCCAAATACTTTAATATTACCATTTTACTTAGCAATTATCTTATACATGTTTAATGGAAAAATTATTGGCAAATTTTACTGATAAATATGAACCATATGAACCAATGAGGAATGTACTTGAGTTATGATTCATCTTTGTCATTCCAGAACCCTGTTCAATTAAGAATTTGCCTCCTTGCCTCCTTTGGCTCATAATTTTTCTCAAAATTGACTTAATTTGTGAGAAAATATATAAGTGCATTTTAATTACCTAAAACTAACATAGAAAAACTGGAATTCAATGCTCTTTAAATCATTAGAAACCATGGCAGTAGATTAGCATCAGAACTACAAGTTTACATGGGACAATTGTACTAGACTAGAGTTTGTTTTTAGAAATGTCATGGGTAAAGAGACCATTTTTTAAAAGACACTAGGATTATTACTTTTATATTTATGGCTATTATTTGCATCCTTAACCGAAAGATGATTCATGTTTCTTTAGTGTTTACAGGGGTCACAGCTAGCAGTGCCTGAGAAGGCTTGGGGTGGGGTGGGGTGGGGGAATGCAATCCCAATGATCAAATTCTAGACTTTGTCAGAATTAGGAACAGCTCTATATCGTGAGGTATCTTCTTAAATATGATCTTAAATGTTATCAAATGTTCAAGAAAAGCACTTTCACTTCCATTATCATGAAGACTTCAAATAAATAACTATTTCTTTTTACATCCTTTTTATCCATCTCTAAATTGATTTATGCATGTATCTCAGTGACTAATTATATATCTATCCACCTGCCATCTATATTATTTATCTTAATCAGCAACTTTTGCCTGGAAGTGTATATATGAAGAGCACTTTTAAGATATTTTTTAGATTTGGATTTACTTCTAAAATACTCATGTGAAGTCAATGACTATTCTGGTCACAGCAGAGTAGAACAATACAATTGGCAGCAGCTTAGCCCTTGGGAGAGCAGCATGATAGAAATAGTTGTAAATTTAAAACAGAAAAAAAAAGCTATTTTTGAGCTATGGATACATTCTAGTCAAACATAAATGTGGCTTTAAAAAGATATTTTTCTGTTTTAACTTCACAGTAATTGAACTTTTGTAAGTCGACTTTTCTCTCTACGGGTTAAGCCAGCATGGCCATTTTGAGAGATTTGCTCCACTGTGACCTGAAGAGCAATAGACATTTCAAACAATGGGCTCAGAGGCAAAGCATTCTGTGCATGGGAAAATAACTAAAACATTCAGAGGAAGGTCTTTAGAGAGTTGTTTCAGCCCTAAATATGATTTTATACAAGACTTAGATATGAACATAGAGAAACAAAAGAAAAGCAAAACAACCCTATGTTAAAGATTAATTTAAACAATCATCCAGTACATTCTTGTTCATTCCACCCCACTCACCCCTACCTTTTCTTTTTGCTGTTTTTCTGGCATTTTGTTCACTTTTCCCTCCCTGCTTGTATGAGAATTGAAGAACTAACTCAATAGTCTATTCTTTCAAACTATTCACTCTGGAATGAGCCTTGGACAAAATGGTAAAGAACTTGCTTTTGAGAGTCATTTGAGTTTCATCTTTTATTAATTTTTCTTCTTGCTGTCCTTTTAATTCATTTTTAGGCTTTAGCTAATCATCTCTTAATTGTTAAATTCAATGATCATTCAAATTTTTATTATTTCCTCTCAGTAGCACTAAATATAAAGCATCTTCCTCTCTTGAGTTTCATCACAGCTACCAGCATCTTCTACTTGCTTTATAATCTCTTTGGTGGGATCACCTTCATTACCTTGACCATTAAATATTTTCCTAAGGCTGCACTTTTTTCCCTCAGATATATAGCATTTAGAAATCATACCTTAAAAATTTGAATATTTATTAAATTAACTTATATTTAAAAAGTGACTTCAATACTATAGCAAACCATGATATATTAATAAAAAATTTAAATTGAAAAGCTTATATTTTAATATGATTAACAAAGTGAGTGCAGATGTAACCTTCACTCTTCTACTGTTTATCTGTTTTTTCTTTTCTTTACTTTTTCTTTATTTTTTTCTGGGCCACACCTGGTGGCACTCAGTGTTTACTGCTGGCTCTGCACTCTGGAATCATTCCACACAGGCTCTGGGGACCATATGGGATGCCAGGAATCTAACCCAGGTATGCCACATGCAAGGCAAATGTTGTGCTATAGCTCAGCTCTGGTATTGCTTCTCATCTCTTTTATTCACCATAATTAATTTGGTTATTTTTAAATCCATTTTACTTTTAGATCATGTGTATATATGTTATTATATATTTGTATTTAAAAATTGACTTATTTTACATATTTTATCTTTATGTCATATTAAAATATGTTTAATCATAATATAAATTAAAAAATACTTAATAATTTTTATAGTTACACATAATTTCCTTTTGTTTTGGAAGTGACCAGTTTTATCTATTCTGAAACTAAAAGAGGAAAAAATTCTTTAATATAAAATGAGATTATATTTTTCACCAAGATATTCATTAGATTTTTCTCTGATAAATATTTTCCTCATCACAGTTTTCCAGAGCTACAGTTAACAGTAATTAACACATATTCTTGTAATCATAAAGGTCAGCAAACAATTAATTAATAATTAAATGAATAATTTATTAAATAATAATAAATGATATCTTTAAATACCTTTAAAATACCATTAAATAATACCTTTGATACCCTGATATATTTTTTCTGCACTTATTTTATGTAGCCACTGCTAGTGACTTAGGATGATATTCCACATGCTATAACATCTAGTGTGCAATAAATCATAGAAATAATTCATGATTTTGCTTTTCTTGGTTAGATACACTATTAATTCAGTAAAACTTGTATTAATTCATGGGTCAGATCAAAAGTTATATCACTCTTAAATCTAACTGATACAATTGAAAGTTAATTCACTACCAAAAAATTTATTTTTTCACAAATAATATCAAGGGTTTTGTCATTCCTAAATCAATTGATATAAGGAGAAATTGTTACTTCACCTATTTTGTCTAGTTTGAATGCACATTTATATTAACAAGATTATGGGTGTGTGGGAGAAAGAAAATTCACAAGTATTTGCTTCTATTCTCTACACAACTACTAAATGTAAAGAATTCTACTTGAGTTAAGATATAATGATTGCTATTAGATTTGGTGTGTATTTGTTATAGGCATCTGACTTTTAAACAAAAAGACATTAGTCTACACAGTATTTCAGAAAATTCAATTTTTCTTGCAGTTTTCCTGCAGAGATCTCTAGCTTCCTGCTCAATGTAGCTTAAAAAATATAACTATACTTTAGCTGGATAAATGTTCTTGTGCTCAGAGGACAATAACTTTTTCCAATAGATCTTTGTTTATGAAAAACAATAAACTCTGGAAGAATTCACATTTTCTTTGTAAGATTATGTTGTACTCTATGGCCTTTTACACAATCTTCAAACCCAGAGAATAAACTTCTTCTCTTAAAAACAGACAAAACTTTGATGTTTCTTAACTGCCAACACTTTCACCTTATATTTTCATTTACCAAAGAGATTTGAGATTTTTCTTTTTCAAGTCTGTCAATTTAGGCCATGCAGAATTATAAGTTCTATTGACACATTTTTCTGTTTTGATGGAAGTAATGTGATTTACAAGAGCATTAGTATGTGTGCTTTAGTTGCAATGTTACTGCATTGTACTTGCCATCAAAGTGCCATTATCACCATAAATTTTCCTAAGGCTAATTTCATCCACAAAACAGAGCACACCTTCGTAAACTCAGCACTGTTTACAACTTTAAAGGTTTATTTTGATTTTAAAGCCATAAAACTTATTTTTATTTTAAAGGTTAATTTTCTTTGAATATCCTCATGCTTTATTTTTATTTCATGTCCAGTGTTTTTCTTTCTTCATCTGATGTAAAATTAATATGAAACCCTCTACATCTATTTGAACTGTAGTAAGAACTCGTTTTTTCTTAGAGTTGAGTAGTGTTTAATTGTGTATAAATATTACAACTCCTTTATCTATTTTTATGTTGTTAAACACTTAGGTTGTTTCAAGATATTATTATTACAAAAATTAATGCACAATGATAAGCATATATACTGTGTTTTAATTTTATTCCTGGTATATTTGTATTCATAACAAATTATATAAAATATAATACTTTGATTAAATTTAAAATTATTCTAAAATGTTTTTTATAAAAATCTTACATCCTAACATTAAAACTCATATCATATTAAAAGTGAGAGATCTTTACTTCTTATATCAGAAAAATGTCATAAAATTTCTATTCCAATACTTTAGAAATAAGTTGATATTAATTTACATTGAGTAGACTTATATTAAATGACTGTTTAACTCAGAATATTAAGGTTGTTGATAAATATAGATACTTTAATTATATTTTATATATTCATAATTTAAAATTAAATAATGAAAATATTTTGGAGAATAGTTATTAAGTTATATTTTATGTCTCTGACTATACAAATTTGATTATTGTATTAAACAAACTGAAGTAGTCATATATATAATCTCAAATGATGTGAAACATTTCAACTCCTGTATTGTCACATATTAAAAGTATATAATTTTGTTTACCACTGTATTTTACTAGCTATGAGGAAAAAATATAAATGGATCAAAACAAAGTGGCTTTCAAAAACATCTCAACACATATTGAGGGTTCTAAGATCTTATACACATGTGCCTCTTAAATATTTTTACAGTAATTTATATAAACTAAGCATAAAACTTAATTTTAGGACTAGGGCTATTGTATAGCAGGTAGAGTACTTAAAGCTAGTAACCCATGTTCGATGCCTAGCACCATATATGATCCTCTAAGTCCCACCAGGAATGATCCCTGAGAGCAGAAATAGGAGTAATCGCAGAACACTCTCAAGTGAGCCTTCAACATAAAAAGGCCTCAAAAATAAAAGAAAATTATCTTTCAGTTAGAGAGATGTTTTTAAAACTCACTCTTTAAAATATACATTTATATGAATGGTTACTCAGTCAAGGCAGCAATAAAAATTATTTGTTACTTAAAATAGTTGTATATATTGATATGTGATTTATATGGATTTTTTGCCTAATTCATAGCTTACATATATAAGTATATGTAAACTTACATATGTAAGTATATGTAAACTTTACATATATAAGTATATGTAAACATATATATGCATATATATCATATATATGCAAGTATATATCCCACAACACCTTTAGTAAAAGGCAATAAAGTCTAAGATGTAATTTTAAAAGCTTAATAAATATGCACTGTAACATAAAAGCTGAGTAATTAAATGAAACTCTAGCAATCTTAGAAAAATTTGTCAATTTTATAGCTTTTATATGGAATGTATACACTGTGCAAAATGTTTACATAAAGAACATGTGCAGTGCTTCTAAAGCTCTTATAATAGGTATTTTTTATAATATTCATGCAGGCTAAGTGTTACAAATTTCATTTTTCACCTAGAGAGATTTAAGTACCATATTCAGTTCAATGCATTGTTAAGCTATACATTTTTCTAGACTATATGTTGCAAAATAATACATAAATCTTTATGTATTATAAAACATAAAAACACAAACTCACTAAAAATAAACTAAAAAGGAGAACATTAAGCCTATCATTAATATAGTAACTCTCATTCACTTCTTTATATTGTTGTACCTTCTATCTCTAATGATATATATGTCAACAGTCTGCTTTCATGCTTAAGTTTGCACAATAGTAGCCAGATTGATAGAACAGCAGGAAAAGTGCTTGCCTTTCTCATGGCAGAACTAGTTTAGATCCTGCATCTTATAGGGTCACCCTAAGCACTGCCAGGAGTTTATTTCTGAGCATAAAAATGGAGTACACCCTGAACATTGCTGGGTGTGAATCATATAAAAATAAAAATGTTTTCATAATATAACATTAACTATGCACATTGTCAACTTAATAGTAAAGTATATGTTTTCATAAAACAGTTACCTAAATTCCTACTTTGCTGGAAATTTTTATGAGAAGAGAAATTACAACTATTCAATTAAATGACATTGGTGATATAGTGTTATATAGTCCAAGGTTTCTTAAACATTTTAAACTCACAATCATTTTTCACTACAAAATTTTTGTGCCCATAGGCTTATAAATTATAAATACAAATAAAAATGTCCTAATCATAATTTCTAAGTAATTTTTAAAAGACCCTTGACATTCATTTATGCAACCATATCTCACAATGTGTGGTTTCCTTTGGCCATACTCTAAAAGCAATCTGGTAGTTCCCGGAGGCCACTCCTGGTCTGTGACCAGTTTGATTGATGATTCATTATTATGGCCCAAGGATGCAATGTTGTTGAGAACAGAACCTGCAGTGTGTTGGTCTACAAATGCCAGACTAGCAATTTGGTCTCCTAGGACTACACCAAAAATGCCTGAAAAGCTATATCGTGCTAGAGATCAAACCTGGGCAGTCACACACAGGTATATGCCCTAAGCCCTGTACTATCTCTCCAATATGGTCTTTATGAGGATTAATGCAACAAAATTTACTAAGGTACCTCTCAAGGGAACAATTACTTTTTAGTCTTGCTTTAACTTTGGGCTTTGTGTATCTTGTTATTGAAGATATTTCTTCTATTAATAGTGATTTCTGGAGAGCTCAGAGCAAATTTGTGTTCCAATTCTACCTCTGTCTATGAACTGCACTTTACCTTTGATTTTATCATGCAAATATGCAATTTGTCTTTGATTTCATCATGAATATCTTACCATTAACACTTTTCTTGGCATCTTCCCCTAGATACTTATAGCTTTTTGCTTATACTTATATTCTCTCCACATGTCACAAATAAAACTCTATTCAGATTTATTAAACAAAAGTGAATCATAAAATTAAAATTAGTATGTTTATAATATCAATAGAACAATTTGTTTTAAAAGCATAGCAAATTGATATATAACCACAGATTATATGATATAATATATTTGGAAGTATGAAATATGAATATAAGTAAAATAATTTCTAAAATTGAACTTCACTTTTGATTTATATTTTGTTGTTACAGATAGAAAGACAATTATAAAATGCATTTTGTAGGGGGCCGGAGAGATAGCATGGAGGTAAGGCGTTTGCCTTTCATGCAGGAGGTCATCGGTTCGAATCCCGGCTTCCCATATGGTCCCCTGTGCCTGCCAGGAGCAATTTCTGAGCCTGGAACCAGAAATAACCCCTGAGCACTGCCGGGTGTGACCCAAAAACCACAAAAAAAAAAAAAATGCATTTTGTCACTAATAT
Organism: Suncus etruscus; assembly: GCF_024139225.1. NCBI lineage: Eukaryota > Metazoa > Chordata > Mammalia > Eulipotyphla > Soricidae > Suncus > Suncus etruscus. Next base: position 134,912,466 of record NC_064848.1, on the reverse strand, counting down.
TTTATAAAATTAACAAATGTGTTACCAAATATATATTTCTCTTAAAACTTAATTTGAAAATTATAATTATATATAATATAAACTATGATATAATATATAACTATATCATATTATATACAACATATTAGTATATTACATGATATAAATATAGATAAATATATTATATAACATATAATGTGATATTATAATATAATTATGTTACATTATAATTATATTAATTTAATTTTTGTAAATAGTTTTTACTGTCAGATCAAGTGAAATGATAGTAACAAAATTTTATTTCCCATTTGCTATAAGAAAGTTAGAATTGAGCAGAATAGTTGCTATCAATCACAATTTACCACTGAAAGATCATTACAGTTACCACATACTAATAAAGGGTAATGAAAAGTATAGATTTGTCAGTACTTGGAATGAATAAGGAAGAAAGGAAGAAAATATGCCACAGAAGCCAATGAGGTTCTTGGTTAAGAGTGTCTCTATTGTATTGGACTTCCAATTAGCAATAGTGCAGGCACAGCAAGTACCCTGATTGCTGAGCTGCCTTCCTACTCCATTGAACAACATTGTCTACTGGTTAAAGAAGAACTGGTTAGAGATAGTACAGTAAGCAAGGTTCTTGAATGGCATACAATGTTTTTGAGTTCAACCCAATTATTGGTCTTCTTAGTTTTGCCAGGAATATGCACTGAGCACAGAATCAGTAGTAAGGATTGAGTAGTAACTGATATGATCCCAAAACATGAGACATATTTCAACATAATATATTATTTATTTTTAGAGTTCCTTAAGCAGGGAATGCAAGCAGTGTGTAGAAGATGAAGGAAGAGGAAAATGAGAACCTGATTTGTTTAAGGGAAAGAACTTAAAGATAAAGCAGGAAATAAATTATAGTTTTGAAATCGAAGACCAGAACTTCTGGTAAATAATATATTCACATATTGATATTGTAAGAGTTCTTCATTAAAGGGATGTGAGCATATTTTTGCAGAACATGAGCTTCTAATTTTAAAGCTACTGTCTAGTTTAGCAAAAAGGACATACTTTCTGCATTACAATCTAGTCATGACATCTAATATCATATTATAACAATATAAAATAGAGGGTTATAAACTAATTTATTTTTAAAGTTAAAAAGAAAATAAGGGCTTGTGGGATAGTACAGTGGTAGGACTTTTGCCTTGCATGTGGCTGACCCAAGATAGACGTGGATAAATTCCCAATGTCTCATTTGATCATCAAAAACCAGGAGTGATTTCTGAGCACATAGCCAGAAGTAAACCCTGAGCATCACCAGATGTGGCCCCAAACCCTCCAATAAATAAAAAGAAGAATAAATGAGAATAATAAATACAAAGTGAATCTAACTTATTAAATGAAAATATTATTATATTATTAAAAATGGCTACCTTCCTGCACAAAGTAGCCAAGAAGACATGAATATAATTTCTTTTGGGCCCAACACCTGGTAAGCTGTCCACCCCTGAAAAGGGTAGAGACTGATTCCTGCCATATGTTTGGGCACAAGAGAGGCATTATAAAGGGTTGTTGCCTTATTTCCTGCCTGCTTTCTTGCATGAAGAAGCTAAGAAGATGGCAGCTATCAAAAATAAAAATTACAGACCAATATCCCTGATGAACACAGATGCAAAGATCCTCAATAAAATACTGGCAAATAAAATTCAATGCCTCATCTAGAAGGTCACACACTATGATCAAGTAGAGTTCATATGAGGAATGCAAGGATGGTTTAACATTTATAAATCTAACAACATAAGACATAACATCAGGGGCCAGGAAGGTGGCGCTAGAGGTAAGGTGTCTGCCTTGCAAGTGCTAGTGTAGGAAGGACCGCAGTTCGATCCCCCGGCGTCCCATATGGTCCCCCCAAGCCAGGGGCAATTTCTGAGCGCCTAGTCAGGAGTAACCCCTGAGCATCAAACGGGTGTGGCCCCCCCCCCAAAAAAAAGACATAACATCAACAACACAAAAATAAAAATCACATGATCATATCAATAGACACAGAGAAAGCATTTAATAAGGTCCAACACCCATTCTTGATTAAAAATTCTCAGCAAGATGGGAATGAAAAGGAACCTTTTACAATATAGTTAAGGCCATCTACCATAAGCTGATGGCAAATATTATTCTCAATGGAGAAAAACTAAAAACCTTTCCTCTAAATTCTGGTACAAGATAAGGCTGTCCTTTCCCACCACTCCTATTCAACATAGTACTGGAAGTCATTGCTATAGCAATTAGGCAAGAAAAAGATATCAAGAGAATCCAGATAGGAAAGAAAGAAATCAAGCTCTCACTGTTTGCAGATGACATAATACTATACTTAGAGAACCCTGATGACTCTACCAAAAAGCTTCTAGAAACAATAGATTCATATAGCAATGTGGCAGGTTACAAAATTAACACACAAAAATCAATGGCCTTTTTATACACCAATAATGATAGGGAAGAAATGAACATTATTAAGAAAAAAACCTCATTAACATTAGTGCCACACAAACTCAAATATCTTGGAGTCAACTTGACTAACTAGCTATACAAAGAAAACTATAAAACCCTGCTACAAGAAGTAAGAGAGAACACAAAGAAATGGAAACAAATACCCTGCTTATGGATTGGCAGGATTAACATAATAAGAATGGCAATACTCCTCAAAGCATTGTACAGATTTAATGTGATTCCTTTAAAGATACCCATGGCATTCTTCAAAGAATTGGATCAAACACTTCTGAAATTCATTTGAAACAATAATCACCCTCAAATAGCTAAAGCAATTCTTGGGAAAAGGAATATGGGAGGCATCACTTTCCTCAATTTTAAATGGTATTACAAAGCAATAGTTATCAAAAGGCATGGTATTGGAATAAAGACAGTCCCTCAGATCAGTGGAAGTATTCAGAGAATAGTACCCCAGACATACAATAACCTATTTTTGATAAAGGGGCAAGAAATCCTAAATGGAGGAAGAAAAACCTCTTCAACAAGTGGTGTTGGCACAAGTGGTTAGCCACTTTCAAAAAAGTGAACTCAGACCCCCAGCTAATACCATATATGAGGTTAAATCCAAATGGATTAAAGACCTTGATATCAAACCCGAAACCATAAGGTATATAGAACAACATGTAGGTAAACCACTCCATGACATTGAGAGTAAAGGCATCTTTAAAGAGAAAATAGCACTCCTCAAACAAGTGGAAGAAGAGATAAACAGATGGAAATATATTAAGCTGAGAATCTTCTTCAACTCAAAAGAAATAGTGCCCAGGATACAAGAGCCACCCACTGAGTTGGAGAAACTATTCACCCAATACCCATTTGATAAGGAACTAATATCCAAAATATACAAGGCACTGATGGAACTTTACAAGAAAAATAAACTAACCCCATCAAAAATGAGAAGAAGAAATGAATAGACACTTTGTCAAAGAAATACAAATGGCCTAAAGGCACATAAAAATGCTCCACATCACTAATCATCAGGAAGATGCAAATAAAAAAACTATGAGATACCATCTCATGCCACAGATATTGGCTCACATCACAAAGAATGAGAATAAGCAGTGCTGGTGGGGCCCCTCATGGATTACTCTTGGCTTATTTATTTACTCATGAGTCAATCCTTGAGAGCTCAGGGGACCATATGGGATAGCAGAAATTGAACCCGGATCAACCATGTGCAAGTGAAATATCCTACCTGCTATACTATCAGTCTGGCACCGCAGTATTTCTCCTTATCTTCAATAAAAAATAGATATTTGTAATATAAAATTTATTTACTATAAAGTTTGTTTTTAATTATGTGTAACAATAATATATTTTATAAACTAAAAATATAAACTAGTACTTATTTCAATTAAAAAGGTAACTTTTAAAAGCTTAAGACAAGACATAATTTTCTTACTTACTTATATAATACACTTTGAATTTTAAATTTATTTTCTTCCAATACCATATGCAAGAAAAATTTATTTGTTCCAGAAATTATATACTTGGTTTATGAAATTTTATTTGGAAAAATTGAGTAACAGATCATTAAAAAGTATAATGATAATTAGAAAATGAAGGAATTATTGAAATTGTACACAAAGTGTAAAAAGAATAATAAATAAATGTTTCCTTTTTTGTCTTCCACAAGCAAGGAAAATGCTTTACTGTTGTGCTATCACTCCAGCACCACCAAAATTTTAAGACCCTTTACCAGTGCAATATTCTCATCACCAATGTACCAAGTATCCCTCTTCCCCACCCCACACCAGCTTGTACTCTAGACAGGAATTCTCCTTCCCTCATACAGTCACATTTTGTTATAATGGTTCTTAGTGTAATTATTTCTGTGACTGCACACATCACTCTCTGTGGTAAGCTTCATATCGTGAACTGGACCTTCCAGTCCTCCTCTATTTTGTCTCTGAGAATCATTACACAAACCCATAGATTAGTGAGACCATTCTGTGTTTATCTCTTTCCCTCTGACTTATTTCACTCAGCATAATAGATTCCATATACAACCATGTATAGGAAATGTTCATGACTTCATCTTTTCTGACGGCTGCATAATATTCCATTGTATATATGTACCATAGTTTCTTTAGCCATTCATATATTGAGGGGCATCTAGGCTGTTTCCAGTGTCTGACTATTGTAAACAGTGCTGCAATGAATATAGGTGTGAGGAATTTTGTATAGTATTTTTGTGTACCTCAGGTATATCTCTAGGAGTGGTATAGCTGGATTGTATGGGAGCTCAACCTCCAGCTTTTGGAGGAATTTCCATATTGCTTTCCATAAAGGTTGGACTAGACGGCATTCCCACCAGCAGTGAATAAGAGTTCCTTACTCTCACCAGCACTGCTTGTTCTCATTCTCTGTGATGTGCACCAATCTCTGTGGTATGAGATGGTACCTCATAGTTGTTTTGATTTGCATCTCCCTGATGATTATTGATGTGGAACATTTGTTTCATGTGCCTTTTGACCATTTGTATTTTTTTTTTTGTAAAACTGTCTGTTCATTTCTTCTCCCCCCGGGTTAGATGATTTTTTTCTTATAAAGTTCTGTCAGTGTCTTGTATATTTTGGATATTAGTCCCTTATCTGATGGTTATTGAGTAAATAGTTTCACCCACTCAGTGGTTGGCTCTTGCACTCTGGTCCCTATTTCCTTTGAGGTGCAGAAGCTTCTCAGCTTAATATAGTCCCATCTATTCATTTCTGCTTTCACTTGTTTGAAGAGTACTGTTTCCTTCTTAAAGATGTCTTTAGTCTCAATGACATGAGTGTTCACCTACATGTTGTCCTATATACTTTATGGTTTCAGGTCTGATATCTAGGTCTTAATCTATTTGGATTTTACCTTTGTACATGGTGTTAGCTGGAGGTCTAAGTTCGCTTTTTTACAAGTGTCTAACCATTGTGCCAACACCACTTATTGAAGAGTCCTTTCTTTTTCCATTTAGGATTTCTTGCTTCTTTATTAAAAATTAAGTGATGATATATCTGGGGAACATTCTCCGAGTACTCAAGCCTATTCCACTGATCTGAGGGTCTGTCTTTATTCCAATACCATGCGGTTTTGATAACTATTGCTTTGTAATACAGTTTAAAGTTAGGGAAAGTAATACCTCCCATATTCCTTTTCCCAAGTATTGCTTTAGCTATTCGAGGGTGAGGGTGTTTATTGTTCCAATTGAATTTCAGAAGTGTTTGATCCACTTATTTGAAGAATGTGTTGGGTATCTTTAGAGGGATCACATTAAATCTGTACAATACTTTGGGAAGTATTGACATTTTAATGATGTTTATCCTGCCAATTCAAGAGCAGGGTATGAATTTCCATTTTCACGTATCTTCTCTTTTTTTCTTGTAGCAGGATTTAATAGTTATTTTTTGCATAGGTGCCTCACATCTTTAGACAAGTTGACTTCAAGATATTTGAGTTTGTGTGACATAATGTGAATGGGGCTGTTTTCTTAATGTCCATTTCTTCTCTATCTTTATTGGTATATAAAAAGGCCATTCATTTCTGTGTTAATGTTATAGCCTGCTACATTGCTATATGCATCTATTGTTTCTAAAAGCTTTTGATAGAGTCTTTAGGATTTTCTAAGTATAGTATCATGTCTCCTGCAAACAATGAGAGTTTGACTTCTTCCTTTCCTATCTGGATTCCCTCGATATATTTTTCTTGCCTAATCGCTATCGCAAGTACTTCTAGTACTATGTTGAATAGGAGTAGCAAGCATGGGAAACCTTGTCTTGACCTGGAATTTAAAGGGAAGGCTTTTATTTTTCTCCATTGAGGATAATATTTGTCAATTGGCTTGTGGTTGATGGTCTTAACTATATTAAGAAAGGTTTATTTCATTCCCATCTTGCTGAGAGTTTATCAAAAATGGGTGTTGGACCTTATCAAATGCTTTCATTGCATCTATTGATATTATCAGGTGATTTTTATTTTTCTTGTAGTTGATATTATGTATTATGTTGATGGATTTATGAATGTTAAAGCATCCTTGTATTCCTGGGATGAAACCTACTTGATCATAGTGAATGATCTTCTTGATAAGGCATTGAATTCTATTTCACAGAAATTTACTGAGGATCTTTGTTTCTGTATTCATCAGAAATATTTGTCTGTAATTTTTTGGTAGTATCTCTGTCTGGTTTTGGTATTAAGGTTATATTGGCTTCATAGAATGTGTTTGGAAATATTTCCATGTTTTCAATTTCATGAAAGAGCCTGACCAGGATTGGTAGTAGTTTCTTTTGGAAGGTTTGAAAGAATTTATTAGTGAATCCATCTGGGCCTAGGCTTTTCTTTTTGGGGAGACATTTGATTACCGTTTTAATTTTCTCATAGTGATGGGAGTGTTTAGATATGCTACATCCTTCTTTTTCCACTGTGGAAATTAATAAATGCTTTCTTGATGAAGATTTATTTTGTCACCAGAAATATACTGATTCATAATTAACAAAATATAATGGAAGTTAAACATTTACTAGGAAAAATCTACTTCATATGCCTATACACTGGAACTAAATTTGATGAGAGTTCTAAATTCATTTGGACCTAATAAATTTAAATGCAATAACCTAATCTGGGAGACTACAGTAAATAATTAAAACTGCTATTTCTTTCTCAAATATCTAACTTGAGATGTCACTATGTGTTTGCTGTTTCTTGCTAAAATGTCAGTCTACTCCTTTTTTCTGCTTTCTATCAGAAAATGCAAAATAAAAAAGTGTGCACAAAAATTCTGAGAGGAACAATTTAAGTTTCCTAAAAGAATATTTTGATTAAAAATCAACTTTGCTTATTTACCAAAGTAGTAGTTTCAGGAATATTTTTTCTCCCAATCCCATTTGGAAATGCTAGTCAAAGAGTGATATTTCAGAAGCACTATCAGAGTTGACAAGCCACCATTATCCCTTCTCACTAAACATTCTACTTTTTATTTCTTGAGATGATAATACTGTTAGAATCTCCAAAATAGTGTTTAGGCTGCTCACAAACTCTTTCATTACTTTGGTGCCTTAAATTCCTAAAGCAAAGTTGAGGAAGCTTTTGAGCTAAAAAAAAAAAAAAAAAAAAGACAGTATACTTGACTTTCAAGTGATTAATGCACTTAGATATGTAGGCACACAAGGTCTCTCTGACCTATATTATTTAATTATTATTATTTTATTGTAAAGGAAAATTTAGAAATCTTACATTTTAGTTTCCATTTTAATAAAAGAAATAGAAGAGACATTACCAAAAGCCTGAGAGAGGTAGCTTGTGAAGGGAGAACATTTGCTGTTTCTTTCACACATTCATTGTTGTCTAGTAACCAGCCAACATGGTCATTGTTATTTTCAGGCCATATGTACCTGTACTCCATCCGAAAGTCATACACCAATTTCCACATAACACCCATTATACAAAGACTTGCCACATTTCCAGATCACTAGCCCAAAAATAACCTTTTGCTGTATTGCTCCCAAGACTGAATTTGAGACGGGTTTTCTCTAGATTATAAATTACAAGAGACTAAACAGGACAAGAGCTCAAACTGGGATATGTAATCAAAACACTATTCTTTTGAGACACTGTCCCCACCACCAAAATAAAAAGTTCAACTATATGTTTTATTCTAGATTATGCAACTAAACCAAACTATTTATTTGACCTGAGTTTCTACATTAACTGATCAATTTAGGAAAAATAGCAGGGAATTAAGCAATAAATAATAATTAAGTTATTTACACATTATTTTGGTAATCATTACCATTTTGATGATAATCACTCTTATATGAAGTTACAATGGCATTTTATGTCATCATAGTGATAAATCTTATAAGAATAATTAATAATGCTAAAATTCATTTGATCTGAATAGCATTTATATAGTACTAATTCCCTAATAACAATGCTAAAATGAAATATGATGAGACATGCACTACTTATTGCCAAGTGATATAATCAGTCACAATAACCTAAAATCCATGTTTCTTAAGATTAATTGTTTTGGGGGGTATGGGGTGGCATGAAGCAATACTTAGCAGAGGTTAGAAATAACTCTGCGCTCTGTGCTCAGGGATCACTCCTGGAAAGATTCAGCAATTCCTATAAAATACTGAAATCCAGATCAATATTGTGCAAGGTAAATGTCCTATCACTCCAGACCTAGAAGATGTTTCTAAAGGCATTAAACACCCTGTGTTGGCATTTCTACTAGAACTGTATGAATTCTTTCTATTCATAATAAATCATCACAGTAAACAAGTGTTATATTTATGACAAATTAAACTGTTTATTTTAATCTAAAATATTTTTATTGTAAGAATTTATTGAAGAGACAAAATTGATTAACATATTGAGGTAAACTGACATAACATAATATAGTAACATAACATATAATTAATATAATATAATAATACATGTTAGTCAAAGAACATTTCTAAATAAAACACAATTTTTTGATCATAATGACTTACATATCTTTCACAGTAGTATTTTAGGTACATATTAACATTGAATCAAGGGAATATCCATCATCCCCAGTGTTGTCCTCCCTTCATCCCTGTTCCCAAGCATATATTCCTTTTTTCCTCCTTTATCCCCGAGAATGCTAGTTTAACTAAAAGCATATATGTTAACACTAATGTAAATCTTTTTTTTTTTTTTTGCAGTTCCAGATATTTTTACTAGTGGTTTCTTAAAGGTTTAGAGTCAAAGGAGCACTGTATAAACAATGTTAGAGTGGCAATTATCATTTGCATGGGGGTCATGAAAAGGAAAAACTTTTGGCCTAAGTACAAGGAGACCTTAACCCTGAAGTTTCCTGACATAAGACCATTTCTAGGCTCCAAGCAAACTAGTTTCTCCAATCCTGGTCATTGTTTGTTGTGCCCATATGGTTATATTTTTCACAGTCTCTTTTGTTGGTATTCTGTTTCTGTATTGAAGGTCCTGGAATCTGTATATCCTACATTGAAGTCAGAGTGGTGCGGAGCGGCATCTAATTTCAACTCAGAATTAAAGGGCAATGCAGAAAGCCCTTTCCAGTATGCAGGTTGTTGTTGTTGTTTAAATATTCTCAGTGTTAAGGGAAGACTCTTTTGAATAAATAGATGTCAGAGCAGCAGTAGAGTCTTCCCTGGTAGAGAATTGCTTCCAGGTGATGACACAGACAACTTTGGATGTTTCATAGATGGCTTCCCTGATTCAGGGGTGAATGGAAAATGCCCAAACCTCTAAGGCTTGTGCCAGGTCATCATGTCAATGTTCAGGGTGTAAGGTTCCATTACACCACTTAATCTAAAATATTTAATGAAGTCTAAATTAATACTTAACTTAAAATATGTGGCAACTAAATAAAGTGTATTCTGTATTTATGCTGATCAGAATTTTATAATTTTTATTAAAAACTGATTATTAATACACTTCTAGGGGACAAAGCAATAGAACAGAGGTAGGGGGTTTGCCTTGCATGCAGTAATTCTAGGATAAACCTTGGTTTGATCCTCCAGCGTACTATATGCTCCGCCAAGATAGGAACAATTTCTAAGTGCATTCTAGGAGCAACCCTTGAGTGTCACAGACTGTGGTCCAAAAAGCAAAAAAAAAAAATACTAATACATATCTAAATTCTGATTTTCTTTTTTCCTGTCTAATTTTTGTTTTGGTTCAGTCCTCTCCAGTATTCAATGTCCTGCATTCAAGATCTATCTTGATGGGGTTTAGAAGACAGATGAGGTGTGTAACATGGAACTCTGATTAATTAATGCAAAGTAAGTAACCTAGGTGCTTTGACAATCATGATTACAACAATTTTGGTGTTGATCAATGTTTATTTCTGATTATTCACTCAGAAATTACTCTTGGAAGACTTGGTGGAACCATATGGGATGCTAAAAGTTGAACCTGGGTCAACTTTATTGATTAATTTCTGTGAAAAAATAGAATATAATAAATTCCTTGACCCCACAGACATATTGCAGGACTGTAAATTAAGCTCAGTAACAGTAAAATGACTTTTAAGAATTTATTCATCATGGCATAGGTATTTATTCAAGAATTCAAATTATAGTCTGAACAGTTCATTCTAAATTTGGCATTGGCACAATGTAGCAGGGTTGCACAGAAACACTTGCACTTAAATGATATAGTGAAACCATATATAATGATAAAAATATCATGCTGCAAAATAATTAAACATATTTGAAATATAGTAAGTGTCCATCAACAAGGGTTGCAAATATTTCCACTACATTTTACAAATATGCCCACAAAGTGTACTTAGCATCAACTTGAACATAATTTCATATATTTTCTGAGGTTAATTGTTTTATGAAAGAAAACTAATCATCATAAATATACTATCATCATTAAGACAGATGTTTTATGTAGAAAATTGCTTGCAAGGAAATGCAAATAAAATTATTATTAACAAGTTTATTATTCCAAAAGTATGTGATTTATTTGTAATATGATTGTGTTCATGTCTGTTTCATTTACAATCTTAGTTAAGGCTTTTAATAGTTTTGAATAAAGGGTGATTAATATGATGAGATATGTAAGTATAAAAGTTTGTTTTTAAATAATTTAATATTTAAGCAGAAAATTATTTTTATAACAATCAAATGAAACTTGATTAAGTGCAATGATTGTTTCTACATAAAATAACATTATCAAAAGAATAATGCCAAGATATTCCATAGAAAAACTATATATGAAGGCTAGAAAGAAACATAGTTTGAAGAACCAAAACAAAATCAAATAAAGGAAGACCTTGGACTTGCTTTCAACCAAATAAAGAACTTTTCAAGGAAAATATGCCAGGCAATTTTGTCTTTGTGCTGGTTGCTGTATAGATTTGATATTGGTGGAGCTTGTTTCTTGCTTTTGGGACATTTTTCTGAAATTTGCTGTTGTAAGTTATGTCATCTGAATATCCATGTCTCTCATGGAATTGTGGCTGACTAGAAGAAAAAGGGTACTTTTCTCTGTGTGATTATTTTAGGGGTAACATAAATGACTTCCAGAAATTCAAAGACTATATTGAAAAATACAAACTATGTAAGTCTGCCTAAGAAGAAACCTCTGTTGGTTTTTAGAATATGAGCTTTTATGTTTCTCCTATTAGAGGGGAAATAGATAGCTACTTAGTAGACTTGAAGAGCTCAATATTTATATACCTATGTTTTTTTTCCTTTTATTTATTTGGGTTACAAACACCACCAGCAAAACTCAATGATACTTCTGGCTTTGTACTCAGGAGTCACTTGTGGTAGTGAGGGGAAACATGTCATACAATATGAATGGCATGGACCTTTTATTTTAATATCAGATGTCTAATATTTTTTGTTTTTGATTTTGGGGCATAGCTGGTGATGCTCAGGAGTTACTCCTGGCTGTGTGCTCAAAAAATCACTCTTGGCTTGGGGGACCGTATGGGACCCTGGGGGATTAAACCCAGGTCCATCCTGGATCAGCTATGTGCAAGGCAAACACCCTACTGCTGTGCGATTGCTCTGGCCTCAGATGTCTAACCTTTAATTTTCATAATTTCTAGTCATTTTCTTCTGTTAGTGAGAATGAATATATTAAGAGACTAAAGAAATTAAAATATAAAATCATAAATCAGCTCTTGCTTTGTCTTATATTAAACATAGGACTGGATAGAATACAATTTTAATTAAAATAGTGTTCACATTTTCAAATCAGAGTTGAATATTTCCCTTTTGCAACTCAAAGTTCAAATTTCTATTGAAAATTGAAATAGCAAATATCTCCTAGAGAATATAAGAAAAGTATGGATGTAATGTAATGGTTTTAACATTATTATTAAAGAGGATTTATGAAAAGTGTGTCAATGCATTTCCTAAGAAAAATGTTGTTTTAGTATAAAAAGTGAAGGATATGAATAAATTTAACATTAACATCTATATGTCTAATAACTTAAACTCATTACATACAGGGCATGAATGGTAATAAATATAAAATAACTCATGCATATTCCACATAATTGAAGGGTTTTAAATATGTAGCCAAAGTAGAGGAAATACATAAAAATCAGGAAACCTGAATAGCTCAATAAATCAATTTCCTTCAGAAGTATCCAAAAATAAGTATTTTATAGGTCACAAAATTTCAATAAATCAAAAAACTGACATTTATATTAATGAACCTTTGTCCCAAAGCATGAAATCTAGAAAATATAAGAGCTTTAGTTCATAAAGATAATGCTGCAGGTATGATCATATCTTGCATTCGATAAATTTGTGTTTGATACCTGGCATTGGGTATGGTAACTTGTGCCTTTCCAGGGGTGTTAACAAGAATGTTGAAAGAAAAAAGGAAGGAAGAAGAAAGGAAGGAAGAAAAAGAAAAAAAGAGAAAGAGAAAGAGTTTTAAAAATAATTTGATTTAAAGAATAAACATGGCTTGAAATTAGAATTTAGTAATAGGTGGAATAACTAGAAGTTGGGATGATTTATGGAAAGTCTACCAAGAAAATCATTCAAGATGTTCTACTTAAGACTATCACAAGGCAAGAAACCTAAACACACAGAAAAACATTTTTTCTGGCAAAAAAAATAAAAATAGTGCCACTAAAATTAATACAACAGAGAAGCTCAAAGTAAAATTTTAAGAATAGTACAAAATAAAAAAAATTAAAGATGTAGTAATAAATAGTATGTTAAATAAAAAATTCTAACATTAAATAGAATGGACAAAATAGATAACATTTCTTTTCAAAAGTTATCAAAAGGGACTATCTTGTTAAAACATATACCAAACTTTAAAGACAAAACAGCAATAAAAATTTGTTTTTATGTAGAATAAACAATGCTCAAATCATTTTATTTAGAATTTTTTATAATTTTAAAAACAATTTTTCATATTTTTAAAAATATTCAAATATTCCTTTCACATAAAATATTAATATAAAATTTTATTATAACAATTCTATAAATAAGGAATAAAAGTAATCAATATACATGCAAATTTATAAATTAAATTACTAAAATTTAACAGCAAACTAAAAATAATCATATTGTTTGGATTTAGTTTGGTATGTGAAAGACCCTAACTTTGATTCCTATCACTACATGGCACAGTGAGAAGTCAAGTGTAGCCTTGATGAGCACTATGGCCAACTCTAACCTTAGTGACCTCATTTAAAGTACCATCAAACAGAAAGGCCCAAACTACAGGGCTCAGTATTATTAGTAAAAATTATCCTTGATATTCTGAGCAACATTTGGACTACTCCCCATCAAATAATGATGAAATGTAGGGACTGGTGAGTACAAAGGTTAAGCTACATTCCCTGCATGCAGCTAGTTCTATCACTGGCCCCATTAGTGCAAAGAGCATTTCTAGGCATAGCTCAAGATTTGTACCATCATGATCCCAGGTAATTCTGGTTCAACAGTAGTCAGAGCTCCTCAATTTTTTAGTTAAAATACTAAAATAAAAATACCGAATGGTTAAACTATTAAAACACTGGTCTGCATGGGTGCGAATCAGGAGAAGCCCTCAAAAATAAAAATTAAATTTTAAAGGTCACGACTGAACTCTGCTGGATCTCAGATGCCAGCACCCCATATGCCTCTCTTCTGTGCTGTGCTGCATTTTTGGCCTGAATTCATCCTGTGTGTGGCTCATCTGTGGATGGCCCATCTTCCCGTGAGCCTTCCGTGGATATGAGTCGATATGCCCAGAAAGGGAGGAGCCACTGAATTCTCCTGGATCTCAGATGCCAACACGCCTATCTGCCTCTCTTCTATGCTGTGCTGCATTTTCGGCCTGATTTGATCCTGTGTGTGGCTCATCTGCAGATGGCCCACCTTCCCATGAGCCTTCCATGGAGGTGAGTCGGCACGCCCAGAAAGGGAGGAGCCAGAGGAGCACTACCGCTCTGCTTTGCTTTGCGACCGTGCACATTGTTTAGCCAATGAATACAACCACAACACGTAGAAAAACCCACAATACAAGTGTGACAATGGGGCCAGACATAGAGAATGAAGATGGCAACTCTGATTGATGACTTGAACATGACCAACCAACTAGTCAGTCTCTCAGATAAGGAGTTTAGAGTCGCAATATGGAAGATGCTCAAAGAACTCAAAGTATAGAAGAAAACAATAATAAGAATCAAGAGAATATGAAGATAGAAATCAGATCAAATAAATTTCAGATCAAATAAAAGGTCTGAAAAACTCAACAGATGAATTGAAGAAAAACATGGTTAAGCTTTCCCACGGGTTAACAGCAGCTGAGGATAGAATTAGTACACTAGAAGATGAGATGAATAACAATTCCATACAGCAGAAATTGAAAAAAAAAAAAAAAAAACCTCAAAGCAAATGATCAAACAATGGAAAAATTACTCAAAGAATGGGAACAGATGAAAATAGAAGGCTATGATAAGCTCAACAGAAACAACTTAAGAATCATTGGAGTTCCAGAGATTCAGGAAGAAAATCTCCAGGAAGAATCAACGGTCAAGAACATCATTAAAGAGAAACTACCAGAGCTGATGAATACATGCAATCATCCTGCATGCCCGAAGAGTACCAACTAAAAGAGACCCCAGAAAAAACACATTTTGAACTATCCTAATAATGAGAATGTACGAGGGAAATAGAAAGCCTGTCTAGAGTACAGGTGGGGGTTGGGTGAAGAGGAGAGAGATTTTGGACATCGGTGATGGAATGTTGCACTGGTGTTGGGTGGTGTTCTTTACATGACTGAAACCCAAATACAATCATGTATGTAATAAAGTTGGTTAATTAAAAAAACAAGAAAAAAATTTAAAGGTCACCTGTCAAAATAACTATAATAAAATATCATTACTGTCATCATTACTTAACATTGCACTGCTAGTTCTAGGTAAATGATAAGTGAAGAAAAAGGAAAAACAGCACAGTAATGGAGAATAATGAGCTAATAAATCTTTTGTACAATATATAATTCTTATTTTTAATTTCTAAATAACAGTGAAAAGGTGTAATATAAATATAATTAGTGAAATCACATCACTATCAAGGTACAGCACATATTACTTATAAGATAAATGCTATTATATAATATATTCATGTTATGAAAACAAAGATGCAAAGAGAAAGGACAAGGTGAAGTTACAGTGGAAAGACAATCACCAATAAACAGAATTCTCAGTTTCAGCCAAAAATCATTAAGAAAAATGAAACAAAACACAGGCACATTTACTTTGTCCCTCAAGTTTTCAGATTAGTACATTATAACATTTCTTAGAAGTACACAAAGCAATCTAAAGCCACAATATTTATTTATCTCCCTTAACATTAAAGGCTATAGTATTGTTTACACATTTGATCATAATACATTATTTCATTAAGAATGAGTCAAAGCAGCACAGCAATGAAGGTGTTAGAGTGGCAATTTGTTTGCATAGGCTAGGCCTAGCAAAATATAGGGGACATGGAAAGGAACAGCCTTGGCCTAAATACAGGGAGACCTTACCCCTGAAGTTTTCTGGCATAAGACCAACTCTAGGCTCCAGGCATACGAAGTTGTCCAACCCAAGTCATTGTCTTTAGTGCCAATACGCTTTTATTTTTCACACAGTCACTGTTGTTGGTGTCAGGTTTCTGTAGCTAAGGATCCTGGAATATGTCCATATCCTCTATCAAAGTCAGGATGATGTGGAGCATCCTTTAGTTTCACCTCACAATTAGAGGGTGATGCAGAGAGCTCGATCTAGAAAGTAGGTCATTGTTGTTAAGTCTTCTGGGTATTACAGGAAGTCTCTGTTGAGTAGGTCTATGCCAGAGCAGTGGTAGGGTCTTCCTTAGTAGAGGATTGCTTTCAGGTGATGTTGAACACAATCGTGGTTGTTTTGTAGATGGCATCCTTGGTATAGGGGTAAAAGGACAATGCCTATTCTTCTGAGGCCTGAGCCAGGTCATTATGACAATATTCAGGGTGTAAGGTCCCACTGCATTACAAGATTTGTGTGTTCCCATCTCTATTAGATAAGAACTTGTTTGTATATATAGTAATTTCCCATTTTAATGTGCATATGCAAAGGAAGAACAATGTTACATGGCATATTTGGTGCCTATGGGGACGCTAAAACAAGTCCAACAAACCCTTTGACTTGGTTTTAATATAAACTTAAATAGAGGGACATTTCTACAGACTTTCTTATAAAACAAATAACAAAGAGAACAGACAAAATAAATACATAGATGGGAGTTTTTGAAATAGTTGGGTGGGGTGTTAAATTTTGTTCTGGAGGCTATTTCTTGCCAGGCATGGGCTTTGGGGAGGCCCCAGGCTGTAGGCTTTCTCCCTAGCTTGTGGGGTGGGAGGTTTGGCAGGCCCCCAGCCCTCCCTCTTGTTCTCCCCTGGACTCCAGGCCTTACCTGGGTGCTGGCCCAAGTGGCCAAAAGTGGGTGCCAGGTGGACTCTATAGGGGTCCTCAGGCTTTGCCCCCCTCTGCCCAGACTAGGGGGGGCACAGGGAGGAGGGAGGGCAGATATTGCACTGGGTTGTATTGGGGCAGTCACTGGCAATTGGCATTTTAAAAATCGGGCAGGTGCTAGCGACCCTATGAGAACAATATATATTGATAGTATTCTATGCATATATTTTACATATGCATAAGATCTATCTTGTATTGTGCCCTTGACACTGCCTTACAATGCTCATTTCTAGTCCTTTACTGCCTCAGTCCCAACCATTATTTCCCCCCCAGTTACCCTTTTTACCTTCAATGCCATACAGGTCAAATCACAGACCAAAGTTGTCCACTGAATTTTTTTTTCAGGAGATAGCCAGCTTTATTTCAAGGCCCTAACCGCCATGTGCATTTCTTTTTTTTTTAAATAATATTTTATTTAAACACCTTGGTTACAAACATGATTGTGGTTGGGTTTCGGTCATATAAAAGGACACCCCCATCACCAGTGCAACCTTCCCACCATCAATGTCCTAATTATCCCTCTTCCTACCCTGCCCCTGCCTGTACTCTAGGCAGGCTTTCTTTATTTTTTATTCATAATTAAGTTTTAGACATACAATTTTTCAACCCCATTCCCACCACCAGTGTCATCTTGTGCATTTTTTTTAATGTTTAACTGAATCTCAACTACAAACATGTAACATTCACGGTGTTTAAACAAAGACACTATTATAAGAAAATAAATTAAAAATAAATCTTCAATCCATTTTCTTCTTTTTTACCCCTCTTCTTTTTCTTCTTCCTCATTCTGAGATAAGACAAGATCAGGCACATTCAGGGTGGGATGGCCATAGACTCTTCTTCCTCTTTCTCTTATTCTTCTTCCTTCTCCTCTTCTACTTCTTCCTCTTTTTCTTTCTCCTCCTCTTCTCCATTTTCTTCTTGCTCTTCTTTCCCTTCTTCCTCTTTTCTTCTTTTTTCTCTTCTTTTCCTTCTTCCCCCTTTCTCTTCTTCCTCTTCTTTTTCTTTTCCTCCTTTTCTTCTTCTTCCTCTTCTTTTCTTACTATTCTTTGCCCTCTTCTTACTCCTTCCTCCTCTTCTTTTTCAGAAGAAAGGGATGAGTCCTTTTCATCTTCCTCCTCTGATTATTTTTCACAATATTCTTCTTACTCCTCTTCACCTTATTCTTACTCTTCTTTGCCTTATTTTTCTTATTCGTCTTCTTTGCCTTATTCTTCTTAAAATTCTTCTTCCTCCATGGATAACAACAGTGCTCCCAGCCTTTTTGGGGCCCTTCATTGGCTTTATGTTGCTAGTTTCCTTTGGTCCTTGGGCTTTTCGCAAACTCACCACCTTCGTAAAGAATCAAGTGGATGAAGCAACTAGAAAGGACTCAAAGGTTCTGTACCAACAGCTATGCACCTCAGAAGACCAGCTGACACCTGACATCTCCCCTCCTGCCAACTCTCCGCCACTTAAGTTTGAAGTTATCAAGGAGCTGGCGCATAGACCTCAATCTGTGCGCTCGAGCCTTGCCAAGCTTTGGAAACGACTGACTCAAGGGTAGCAGATGCGGTGACTGGAAGCCCCACACCTCTTCACCCAGTGTGGCCAGTCCACCGAGGCACGTCTGTCCCTTCCATATTGTATACTAAACAGGGGGAGATGTGGGAGACCGAGCACCCCACATATCAAAGGAACTCTGAATGAATTTTTCACCGCCTGCCTGATTCAAGCCACAAAAGTTTGCATAGCCCTGAACCAACAGAAAACTCTGCAAATAAATTTAGCTCAGCACAAAGAATCTGGCTTAACCAGATGCCTTAACCTTTCCATGGAACCTGTTTTTGTAACTGCTCTCAAGCATGTAGTTATAGATATGTTTTTGTAAAGTTTAAATTATGATCCTTATTGCTTGCACAAAAGATAGATCTAAATGGAAAATAGGCTAAACAAATAATTGTATTTGCGTAAATATCAATCAGCTATTTGTTTAAGAATTTGCTTCCCCTCCCCCCATCCTGCCAGGTTCCTCTTTATCCTTCCCGCCATCAAAATGTGTTTATGCTCCCATTGGTTAAAATTGTTGTACTTGTATAAATAATGTTTTATTGAAAAAAAAATAAATAAAGAGAGAACAATCACACAGCAGGAGTCGGCCACACATTAGTTGGGTCAGAACATCTTACTGGGTGTGGGTCCTGGAGAGATTATGATCCTTGGTGTCTCTGGGTTGGCTCCCGCAGAAAGAAAAACTAGACAGGCTTTCTATTTCCTTCATACATTCTTATTGTTAGGATAGTTCACAATGTGTTTATTTATCTAATTATACTCATCACTATTTGTGGTGAGGTTCATGTTCACTGAATTTAACTGAAGTTATTAAATAATATTGATTAAAATTTTAAGTTGTAGGGGCCTGAGCGTGGCGCAAGCAGTAGGGCATTTGCCTTGCAAGTGCTGACCTAGGATGGACCACGTTTCTATCCCCTGGCTTCCCTTATGATTCCCCAAGCTAGGAGTGATTTCTGAGTGCATAGCCAGGAGTAACTCCTGAGCATCATAAAGTGTGGCACAAAAATAAAAAAACAAACAACCAAAAAAAGAATAAAATCTTAAGTTATAAAATCATAAAGCCTTAAAAGCTATAGCTTTAAATTATATCTAATGTGGATATTTAATACTAAATTATAATGGCAGCACTGAAGAGATAGTACAGTGGCTACATTACTTGTCTTAAATAATGCTAACCCAGATTCAATCCTCAGCACTCAATATGCTCCCTCACACTCAAGCAGGAATGATTCCCAAAGCACTGAGCCTGGAATAAACCCTAAACTCTATTATGTATGGCCAAAAAAACTACAGTTTTTACAGTTAAATTTTACAGTTAAAAATATTAGACTGGTAATGTTTCATATTATTCAAATATTGGTTCAAAATAATTCATATGCAATGTGATGCTATGTGATATTATTGGGCATGAAATTAACTGGCTAAATTAATAAGTTACATTTTTATAGAGGAAAGTATGTAATGGAAGTATAGCCAAAAATCTAACAAAACAAATATTAACACTTCTACCTTTTTGTATATTTCTAACAAATAAAAATGTATTGGATGGAGAATCAAACTATATTTTCATGTGACAAAGATAAAAAATGTTTTATAGGCAATTTTATAAAAACAAAATGACTGGCGACATTTAATTTTGTTGTATGTTTGCTTGTGACCCAAAATATTTAGCATAGAATATTATGCTGAGTGAAATACATCAGAGGGAATGGATGTAGATAGAATAATCTCACTCATTTGGGGGGATATGAGTAAAACAAGAGATAGTAGGGCAGTAATATCCATAGACAATAAAACTAAAGGTCAAAACATTCAGTGCAAGGTAGGAAGGTAGTCAGTCACATAGAGCAGTGAGTACAGGTAGAGTAGAAAAGGGTCTACTTTGACATTTGGAACTGATAACTCTGAAAAAGAACTCTGTGCTGAAAAGAATGAACCTAAAATGCAAGGCACCTCTCCACTAACAAATAGTACAAACCACCATTTCAAAAACAAAAGAGAGAATGAAAGAAAAAAGAAACTAATTGCCTGCCCTAGAGAGAGGAGAAGATGCGGTGAAAGGGAAATAGGAGATATTGAGACATTGGTGGTGGGAGGAGTGCATTGGTGAAGGGTGGTGTATATTCTTCGAATTAAACATAATAAACAATTTTGTTAAAATAAAGCAATTAAAAAATACATGACTGATATTCATATTTTTATCTATATTTCTAAAATGTGCATCTCAAGGAGCAGCTGATTTTTTGCTTTCTTGCTTTTATTCCTTGATAGAATCTGTTTACAAGCATTTTCTATGTGGTGCTTATCTGTTTGAATTTCTTCAATGATTTGATTCACATATTCCCTATTCATTACTCCCCTGGTCAGTCTCACTTTTAGTTGTTTTAAATAAGGAAATTAGTTCCATTCACTCTTATAAACAGATCAGATATTTGGAAGAAAAAATATCATAATTGAACACAGCACCTTTATTCATAGTCTATTGTATTATACTAATTTTAAATACTATTGTCAGTTTTTCTTTCAGGTAAAAGTGGCTTAAATTTATTAAAACCTACTGTAATTTTATCAATTGAAAAAGTTTAATGTAAACATGTATTTTATTTTATAAAAGTATATATCTGCTATACTCTACAGTCATCTATTCATGTGATTGTTCTGTTAAATATATTGAGATAAATTAAAATTAAAAAAATATTGGTAATAGTTTATAATTTACATTTAGAGCCTTGATCACAACCAATTCAAAATTCTTGCTTACAGTTTGAAGAGTCACTCTAAATCACATTTCTTATGCAAATAAAGTCTTTAAATATACATTTATAAAGTTCATCCCAACTATAATTATTAATACAAATGGGAACATATAAGTTCTATAATTTTCAGATTCAATTTTGACTGTAATTAGTTAATAAAAACACAAAGAGGGCTATTGCAATACAATATATTAAGTAAAATAAAGCAAGTACTAGATTGTGGTAAATAGTTGTATATATGTACATAAGCATATATATATACTTGTAAGTATATATAACTATATATAAATTATATCTAATGTGGATATTTAATACTAAATTATAATATGGTGTCTTCATATAAATTTAAGTTTGGCAAGAAAAAAAATACATTGAAAATATACAACACTTCCACTCTAATAAAGAAATATACAGATGATTTCCCTATATATACTTAGAAGTATGTATCAGTATATATAAGTATATATGTATATACATCTGTATGTATATACATATATAGTGCATATACTAGCACCAAAATAAGACTTAGAAAGGTAACACATGAAACAAGAATGAAATGAAAATATAAAAGGCAGCATAGAAAAAAAATATAATATAAATCAATTATATAGTTATTTATGGTAAAATGGTGATATAATAATTTATAATAATGGTGATATTATGTTTGAGCTAACTCCCATGACAAGATAATACCAAGCTAGTGTATATACTATTTAACACTGGTCTGTTTAAAGAAACTATATAAGAAAGTCATAAATTTAGTGTTTTACCCTTTTTTTGGGTAAGGGTTTGGGCCACACACTGTGATGTTCAGGGATTACTTCTGGTTATACACTCAGAAATCGCTCCTGGTTTGGGGGACCATATGGGACCCCAGGGAATAGAACCACAGTCTGTCCTAGGCTGTTGTGCAAAAAGCAGATGCCTTACCACTTGCGTCACCGCTCCTTTCCCTTTTACTTTTATTTTGTTTTATTTTATTGATTTGTGGGACACAACTAGCAGTATTCAGACCTTGTTTCTGGCTTTGTAATCAGGGATCACTCCTGGTGTACTGTTTGGAATGCCAGATAGAACCTGAGTTTGCAAGGAGTAGCTCATTTTACTATCTCTCCATTCACAAATTCAGTGTCTTTAAATAAAACTTTAACAACTACATCACACTTGTAGGAACAGCTTAAACTTAATATAACATAGAACATATTTCTCTCTTTCATTTTAGTTTATGCTATGTGACCAATGAAAGGTTAATAGTTATACCAGGGATAAAGTCCATATTGCTTTGAAAATATGGTGGTCTTCATATAAAGCTAAGTTTGGCAAAAAAAGAAAAAAAAAGAAAGACATTGAAAATATACACCACTTCCACTCTATTAAAGAAATATATAGAATATTTCCCTAACTGCCCCTTATTTACACAGCTGAAACCAGAGCTATTCCAGCCATAATATCTTGTATGGCAGTGTGATCTGTATGGTTATTTATTTAAAAGGATCAGAAGTTAATTAGAGAAATAGGACTGATTGGAATATACTTGTTTTACTCTCAATAAAGAGAAGAAAAAAGTTCACTAGAACCATATTTGGTTTGGATCTAATAGAATTTCATTGAACGGATTTATGAAAGATTGTACTGTCCTTCCAATCATGACTTCCATAATACTTCTATAATGTTTAGTCATGAAAATTTGTATTTTTCTCAATTTGGATAGAATATATTCCAACTAAATTGGAATGGAGATAAAGTTATATGATCAAGGGTGAGAATTTTTCCTGGATTATTTTCCGCATCTTTATGAATATCAACTACAGGTATATTTCACAGTGCCCAGAAGATCCAGAATTATGAACATACATCAAAATATATATTTAAAAAATTAAGAGTTTAAAACAGCTATAATACTTGACATGAACAAAAATACACATTTCAGAAGCTCATGTCTTTGATATTATGGGTAGTTTATTAATTCGTCAAAAATTACTAATTGAAGGCTGGATCAGTGGCACAAGTGGTATAGTGTTTGTCTTGTATGCACTGACCTATGACGGACCGTGATTCCATCTCTCGGTGTCCCATATGGTCCCCAGAGCCAGCAGCAATTTCTGAGCATATTGGCAGGAGTAACCAGTGAGTGTCACTGAGTGTGGCCCAAAAAGGCAAAACAAAAAAACAAATAAACAAAAGAATTACTAATAGAAAAGTAAAATATAAGAACATGTTCTGAATTACATAGATAGTTGGCGCTTTTTGAAACCAACTAGTGGCCGTCTAATCAAAGAAATAAATAATAAAAATGAAGGATGTCTTGCCTAATTATAGTTAAAATATGGCATTGTAATGCTATTCACCTATTTTAGTCTTGATTGCAAAATAACTATTGGGAAATTTATTAGAAGAATATTTGAACATCATAGTAGTGCACCTTAATTAATTTTAGGAATTGAAAGGGATAAATGAAAATAACTCAATGCCAAGGATCTCTAGAAAAGTTATACTCTTAGTTAAGAGTACAAGTGTCCTGAGCAAGGACTACTGTGATCATCACAAGAAGAACAAGGAAAGGAACCTATAAAAGGTAACATTATTTTAAATCATTCAGATGATGTCATTGTCACAGTAAGTTTTAATAGACAACTATGATTTAATATTTCTGCAGGCAATATTATTTATAGAGACCTAGAAACTATCAATTATATCAAATTTATTTAAAAAAACATCTAAAGGGGCTGGAGCTGTTGCTTAAGCTGTAAGACATTTGCCTTGCACGCACTAGCCTAGGATGGACTGCGGTTCAATCCCAGAGTCCCATATGGTCCACCAAGCCAGAAGCAATTTCTAAACCCATACCCAGGAGTAATCCCTGAGCATCACTGGGTGTGGACCAAAAAGAAAAACAAAACAAAACAAAACAAAAACAACATCATCTGAAATACTCATTTAAAACATGTTCTGAGAGAAACTGGGGACATTGGTGGAAAGAAGTGGACATTGGAAAAATAATTGGTGTTGGATTGGAACATGTCATCTCTAAAACTCAATCATGAATAACTGACATTGTAGTTCAGTTATTCAATAAAAATTTTAAAAATTAAAAAAATTTTACTTATGATTATTTTTTTCTGATTTAATTTACTAAAACCCAAAGATATTGAAAACACTTTTTAGATTTTCCAAATAATTTATTTTCTCAAAAATTATTTATATAATTAAACATTAAATAAAATGTTTCAGAATTAAATTTTATTGTATAGATCTATGCCATTTGATTATTTAATCAATAGTTACTAGATGCACATTTTTTTCATTTTTAGCTCTTTTACAATATGATGAAACTAAAATATTTCAGTATATAAATTTTTACTTAGAAATTCATACATAGGGGCTGGTGAGGTGGCACTAGAGGTGGCACTTGTCTTTGCAAGGACAAGCCAAGGAAAGACCATGGTTCAATCTCCTGGCGTCCCATATGGTCCCCCCAAGCCAGGAGCAATTTCTGAGCACTAAGCCAGGAGTAACCCCTGAGCATCAAATGGGTGTGGCCCCAAAAACAAAAACAAAAAAAGAAATTCATACATAGAAACAAAATTTATACTTCTTAAAAAAGTACTACATCCCCCTCTCACTCAAAACAATTGTGCTATTTTAGATTTCCAGAATAATATAAAAATGTTTACTTTTACTTTTTTTGTCTTTATGTTATTAACTGTTTTATAATGAAAATGAATATCTAATTATAATTTTATTTATAATCCTCTATAGAACTATGAGGAAAATGTCTGCATAAATCTAGATTATGTTGATCATTTTAACATGTTTATTAACCACTTATTAATGGTTGATTATAACTTAGGAAATATATCAAGTATAATGTTTTGACCATTTTAATTGCTTTCTTATCATATTCTTACTAAGTTCTAGAAGTTGTAAGATTGTTTTTAATACTTTAGAGGTATATTCTTTATTAAATAAAAATGTGAAAAAATTGCATCTATAATTTATTGTTTATTTGTATATTGATTAAACAAAAATGTTTTAGCCTAATGAAATTCAATATTGTTTTTTTCCTGATTTACTTTCGGTGCAATATTTAAGAAATCTTTGTAAAAATCAAGGTTATATTTTATTCTATTTCTTATTAGAAATAAAATATATTTTATTGTAGAGTATAATCTATGCTGCATCTTTTTAATTTTTGGGTATATATGGATGGGTATCTAAATTAATAATTAATCATTATTTCTTAATATCTTAATTATATCATAGGTAATTAAAGTGAATCTTTATTTTCTATCCATATAATAATCTACTAGTTAACAAGATGAAGTGCTTATGCAGTCCTTCCTAGTTCTCTTCTCATATTTACATTTACTTATTACATTTTTAGAAGGAAGGTAAAAGTATCACTTTTTTAATCTTAAATACCAGATCAGAAATCTTTTCTGCTCTCTCTCCTAATGCCCTTGCAGTTTTTATTTTCTATGGATAAATCATCTTCTTGGGCATTACTTTTTTGCCCTTATCTGTAAACCAAGTTTATTTCCTGTCCTTGAAATTTCAGCATCCTATCAAAAAAGATGGGCAGTAACATTTGGGACCAAACTTCAATAAGAATTTGACAAACATAGTCTGAAGTGGAAGAGACAAGGATGTATGAGTTCCAAATCTCAGAAATTTGGGCGACTAAGAGTGGACTTGTCTCCCTTTGAAAGTGGCACATGGACTGTGAGGACATCGTTGGTAACAATTATTTCAGAATGTTTGCTTAACTCAACAAGGATAATATATTTAATAATGATCAAAATGAAATATATTTTCATATCAAATATCTGTTAATAAAATGAAGATAGATTATCAATTTGAAGAAATAAGAGTGGCTATTATCTCAGGTTGTAGGATAAACTTTCAACTTTCTACAAATTAGAATATCTCAATATATATGTGACTTCTGTAAAAATAAATTCTAGATGTTTAATGTGAAATTGATATCATTTTGTTACATATTTAGGAAATTGTCAGGATAATATATTTATTTAAATATACATATACATGCACATGCATATTTGAACATAATTGATTAGGCTTAAATTTTAGTTTGGTCAAATTCTGATCATAAGTTATGCTATAAAATTATTTGTTTAATAGTTTATATTTTTCAGTTGAACTTGTGAAGAAAGTTGAAGGAATAAAGACTTTTTTGTTTCAAGCTAGACCACTAGTAATTTTGAAGAACTGCTACTTTCCATGGTAAAAATAAAAGATTTAAGCAGAAAAGCTAAAAAATGCATAATTGTTAAGACTTTGCTAAATTGTCTTAACATAGTATGTGATATGTTTGTCAGTGCACAATTGTCAATTAGGCTGTGACCAGAGCATGCACCCAGCAGATGCAGTGGGATTGTGCAAGGCATTTAATTGAGTAAGCCATTTGGGTTCTCTGGATGGTTATTACTTCTACATTTTTACATGAACAGACATGTGCTGCACTGAATTTTAATAATGCAGAGTTACAATTGCCTTGATCAATGGCATGTTGACAAGGTTTAAATATATATTTTGAGGAGCAGAAGATGCACTGTTCAGACTTTTGCACTTAAATTAAAAAAAAAGGGAATCCAACAGTATGTAGTAAAAAGCTGAAAATGAATACACAGCAAGAATTCAAATATAAATATTTGAACAGTTCAATATGTATAATTTGTGGTACTGGGGGCATTTAAAATATATTTAAATAAAATTAGTCATAGATATCAGCAGACATCAAGGTTTATTTCTACCAATATATAATTCTTGCTAAAGCTTTTGAAAATAAATTTCCTTGTGTGTGTGTGTGTGTGTGTAGTTTAGGAATTGAATATACAGCTGACATGCAGAGCATTAATTTATTTCAGAGTTACATATATTAAAATATTAATTTACCATACATCTCCCAGAATAAATAATAAATTACTAGCATTGATAAGGGCACTCATAGGGGCCACGCAGCAATTTGTTAAAGGAAAAAAATATTTTTTAGAATAGAAAAGCTCATTTTTAGAATAAAAGTGAATATTTAACTTTTCATCCTGCTATTGTTCCTTAGATTTCAACTTCTGTCCTTTAAGATAAAACAACTAAAGAACATTTATAAAGTATTATTCTGGACTGTTAAATATTTGTTCAATATTACACACAGGTGACTATTAAAAATATATGATGTGGGGGTGGAATTGAGCTGAGATCATTGCAGAGGGAAGCTGACACTTTGGTGATGCGTGTGTTGGAGCATTTCATGCATGAAATTCTACTAGTAACAGTATGCTACATTATTTCAATAAATAATAAAATATATTAAAAATAAAAACAATCCTTAAGTCAGCATATTTCAGATGCCCAAGTGTAAGAATAAAACACTTCTAGTATTTCTGAATATTCTTATATTAATTTTTATAAGTTGTATAAAAAAGTATGAATGGCTATAATAATTAGTTAATATAATAATTAATTATAATATTAATAATTAATATACTAAATAGTTTAAATTAGCCATTTAAAATTAAAATATCAAAATTAGCTATGGGTAAATATATTCTTATTGGGTTTCTATTATTTCTATAAAATACATATGTTGTTTTCCTGTTATTCAATAATGACACAAATACATTTTGTTATAACAAATTTCACGCTAATCTAAATGTAACCTTTAAGCCAGCAGACATGACCCTTGCCTTAATGAGAACGATAACGTAGTTTGATAAAAATAATAAGAAAAGACACTGACTGTTTTAACAATGTTAAGTAAAAGAGGCATCTAATGTATATTGGAGGTGTATGTTTGCTTATCTATTCTGAAAGCATTGGAACAATTTTCCTTGAGGAAATAATCATTTGATGGCTGGAAACTGAGAAATTAAATAATTTATACTGGTTAAATTATATATTTGAATTATATACTTAAAAGGAAGCAATGATTAGAGAATGAGTTAATGTCTTAGAAAGCATAGTATATATATATATGTATATATTTGCTAATATGTATATATTAAGACAAATAGATACCAAAATTCTGGCGTGTGAGGATTCAATATGACTAGTTTGTAGGTAAAATAAAAGGCTGTGTGAAATAAGGCAGAAACTTTGTTACAGAACATGTTGATTTAAACAAAATCTGCTACAAGAATAAATCCCAAAAGTTCCTATCACAATGCATATATATACAATAGAAGCTACAATGAGATATGTATTATTTATCGTTATGATTATACAAGTTATACATATACCAATATACACTACAATCATGTAAGTTATACATAAGTCACAGCCTTACAAATTATATATATTTAAATGTAGTAATTTATTTACTCATATGTACTTACTTTTACATATATTTACTTATATGCATATGTGCACTTATAAAGCATTAAGAAGATTTAATAATAGTGTAGTTTTTTTTTAATTTTGGCTTCTTTTTGTTTTGGGGGGGTAGCATATACAGTTGGATTTGGGGATTACTACTGACTTTATACTCAGGTATCATTTCTAGTGGGCTTGGGGTACATGTTGTGCAAGACAAGTACTCTACCTACCATCTCTATTATCTCTTTAGATCTGTCCTTCTGCATTTAGACTATAAGTGGTGTTAGTAGAATCTCCTTTTGTAGTCTACCTTTTACTCTGAATCCCAACCTACCTATAAACAAACCATCCTTAAAAGGGCCAAAAGTATTATTGTTGGTCACTCAGAAGTGAGGCCTTCTACTCAGTCACAGGCATATTTCTTCTCCAGGAGTAGATGTAAAACATTTTTAGAAAGTGACTTTTTTCTACAGAAGTAGTTCCTTTTCCTTTACTGTAATGTGGCCTGAATGAAAATATATTTCTCAAACTTTTCATATAATATTTTAGTAACTACACATATCTTTTGATATTTTCACATAATTCCATATATTATTATAAGGAATAATGTTTTTCTCATTTAATAACAGAAAACTATGTTAAGAAGTCTAGTTACTTGTTTATATGCCCTGATCATTTCCAAAAGTCTTCAGGAATAACAAAAGGGACTTTTCTTACCCATCATTTATAAGAAGAGAATATCTCTAGTGCATATATACTTTCAGGTTGTTTCAAAAATTAAACTTTCTGTCAGCATATTATGTAGAAGGATATTACCTGAAAATTCCTAGGACAGATTTTATTCTGAAATTCAGTTCAGAATCTTCCAGATTCCTTAGGACTTTAATACCCTATTTGGCATACATGAAAGAACTTAAAGGTTATGTAGTTGCAATTATTCCTAACACGTTTTGCTAAACAATCCAAAGAAAAAAACAAACATTTCTGTTTTCATTTTGTTTTATATATTTCATTTCAAAAACATACATAGTTAGAAAAATTCATAGTTTGACAAAGAAAATTGTGTTTCATATGTGATAGTTTTATTATATGTTTGTTCTCTGATTTATATATTTTTAGTTTATGTTTTATCGACTGCACTATTTCCTTTAGGATGCAACCAGCTGTTGAGTCAGCAGTATGTAGGCAACTCAAGTAGGACATAACTGAGATTCTTTTATGTTCCCCTTCAGGGCAGGCACCTGCTTTGTCATTGGAAAAATGACTCATGTGGCAAGATGACAAATACATAGCTCCTCAGCAGTTGTCTATAAAAAAACACTTGTAGCTCTACTTTAAACTAGCGGAACAGCAAGAATTAAAAATTCATTGAAATTGCCTTGTAGAAGAACCCAGCTAAAAGACAAGGAAAGATTTTCACATAATAAATAATACATTATTGGTGTCAGTAACAGGGCAATGGGATGCTTTTATGTTTATCATACCTAAATATACAGGAAAAAAAGAAAACAAGATGAGAATTCATGTCAAAGCAATATCTGAGTCCCTAATGTATTCTCTGACCCAGAAGTCAAGTTACTTCAGTCAGAAGATTCTTTGATTTTTACCCTTTTAACACGGCATAGATCCCAATAAATCTAAATCTGATATAACAAGATAGTTAACACAGGCTGCATCTTTAAACAGAAATATATGTTCCATAGCTTTGGGATTTTAAAACTGTATTATTGATTTCTCTGTATTCAGTAATGTGTTGAAACCTGCTCTATCCATTTATTTTGCTGTAAGATGCTTTAAATCTAAAATGCCTATTTTATTTATTTGTAATATGTGGGTTAGAAATCTATGAATATTCTGACTCATTGGTTCACTTATAATCTGTGGTGGTAATCAGTTGGGCATAATGATCTGGAGGACAGAATTTTAAATGGCCTCTATTCATGCATATGGCTGGTGCCTCGATTCTCCTTGATATTTCTCTCTAGCCGGTACACCTACTTCTGGCTTCTCTCCATGTGTCTTGCATTTTACATCCTATTTTGATCTCAAAATGTATTTCAATTTATCTAACATGTTTCTATTAAGTCTATGTAAAATATAAAAGGTAACATAAAATAACTTCAGGAACTCAAGATATCACTTCATTTCATTAATCAATCAAGATATATGACAGATTCAAAGTGGGTAACTCAAAGAGTAGTATATACCCATAAAAGTGGATAATGTGCATATTGAAGTCAAGCTACCATTGGGGGATATTATACTTATAAATCATTTTATATGTAAATATCTCTGTAGTTCATGAACTTGTAGTTATTGTTGGTTTTCTAGCTTAGTTATCAATTTTAAAATATTTTATGCAAAAGAAGTTTTATAATGCCATGTTATTACAAGCTTAAACTCAAAATCAAGTAATATGTTATGCTTTTCTTTTTTTTTTCTTCTTTTTTTGGTTTTTAGGGCCACATCCGTTTGATGCTCCTGGGTTACTCCTGGCTAAGCGCTCAGAAATTGCCCCTGGCTTGGGGGGACCATATGAGATGCTGGGGGATTGAACCGCGGTCCTTTGTTGGCTAGCACTTGCAAAGCTGAGACCTTACATCTAGGGCCACCTCACCGGTCCCTATGTTATGCTTTTCTAATAAACTTCCTTAAATAAAGCCTCTGCTTACTTAACTATGACTTAATTATTATGTCTATCTTGTATTAAATTCTTTTCTAGACATAGAGATTATTAAATAAGAAAATACCTGGAAATTTAGCTTAGTAAACACATATTCACTTATTCAAATATGCAATATCAGAAAAACCAAATTGTTGTGGAGAAAAGTAAGTAAATAATTTCTTTAGGAAATCTATAAAAACCAAATGGTTTATCTGAAGAAAAGATATCAATTCAACTCAACTCAACAGTTTATCACATTATTTCAGCTTTTTAGCAATTACCTAAGCAATACTACTGGGGTGAAATTTAATTTTGATATTAAAAATCACATTTAAATTTTTATAAAATATATATATGATACTGTGAAATTCATTATGCTTCCCCCCTTTTGTGCATAGCTTAAAGTATAGAAAATCATTCCAACCCCTTTAATCTCAGGTAAAGAATTAAAGGCAAGATGATAAAATTGTTCAAATCAGTTTATTTTATTGAAAATGTTCACAGTGTACTAGGTGAACTGAATTTTATACAAGTATTTCTCTGTGAATATTTGTATGTATGCATTATTATTTAAGATCTCAAAAGAAAATGTCTGAATATTTCATAATATTATGTACATTATTTTTTAAGACTGCAATAATATCCTATTCCATTGAAGGAGATAATATTCTATATTGTAGGTTTTACATGTTTTCTTGATGTTACCATAATGAAAGCATAAAATATTAAAAATAGGTTTTTCATTTGGTTGAATATGTTGCTTGAATAAATTTCTTCATAAAATTTTTCTTTATTTATGTTTTCTCAGTAATTTATTCATAGTTCTATAATGAGTAGATGTTGTTGATCATAGTTCTTAAGTGTAGTTGAAGGGAACTCAAGAAAACAATTTTCTGATATATGTAATGGATACAGATTATAGAGTTTAATTCCACTTAAATATTTAAAATTAAATTAGGTAACATCTATTTGTGTATATGTTAATATTTAAGACATTATATATACATTTGACTTTTGGGCTCAGCATTACTCCTGGCTATGCATTCAGAAATTGCTCCTGGCCTGGGGAACCATATTGGACACCAGGAGATCGGTCAGATCTGGGTCAGCCTTGTGTAAGCCAAAGGCCCTACCACTGCGCTATCACTCCTGCTCCGATTTTTTTTTTCCTTTGGTTTATGGGTCACATCCGGCAGTGCTCAGGGGTTACTCCTCGCTCTATGCTCAGAAATCGCTCCTGGCAGGCTCAGGGGACCATATGGGATTCCGGGATTCGAACCACCAACTTTTTGTATGAAAGGCAAACGCCTTCCCTCCATGCTATCTCTCCAGCCCCTTCTTTTTTTCTTTTATCTCGATATTTTTTAATAGTAATTTCTATCATTATCATCTTACTATGGTTTGATTTCAGATCTTGGCTATCGTGCATAGTGCTGCAATGGAAAGTAGAAAATAAATTTCTTTGTCTATAAGTGGGCGTGAGTTTGTATGCGGTGGCCTCCACTATATTTGCTAAACAAGTCATGCCTATATTGTATATAGCCCTTCTTTTATATTATCCCTCCTTCCTCCTCATTCAGAACTTCATCTATTGTCTCACACCCTTAATCCTGACCTGTTATCTCCCTATTTAACCCTCTGCATTCTCATAAGCAACTGAGACTGATCCCCCTTACTCCAACAAGCCACCAGCCATCTCCCAAAGCAAAAGGATACCCTCTCAGTACCATCTCTCACCCTTTATCTCTCTCTCTCTCTCTCTCTCTCTCACACACACACACACACACACACACACACACACACACACACACACACACACACACTCTCACACACCATGAATTGGAGCATGCTACAGGATTCAGCTTCAGAAGGAATTCAACTCGAGGGCACTGCCCGAATCTGTACTACTGCAAATTATTTCTCAGTCTAAAGAAGACCATGGTGTGGGATGAAAATATGCTCTGGATATCATCCCCCACCAAGACTGTCTCAAGACTTATTGGAATATCGATATCTATCTGATTCCTAAACAGCTATACCTCTTATAAGGAGTTTCTATTCCCAAATGCAAAGGTAGCCTCCTCCACCCCTATTCCTCCCTTTTAAATTTTTATTTATTTATTTATTTATTTATTTATTTATTTATTTATTTTTGTTTGCTTGTTCTGGTTCTGCTTAATAGGAAATTCTAGAAGAAAATTCTTGCCTGGGATAAAATAGCTCAGGCCAAAACCGGGCAGAGAGTCTATATACCCTACCATTTTTACCCCCTAATGTAACAATAATATAATATGGCATCATTCTATTTTTGCATAGGAACACTAAAATGGGGAAATTGCATGCATAGAAACAAGCTCAAGATAAGAACTCATTAATTTTTTAATACAGGGTCACCTCACACCATGAATCCTTGTCATGGGGACTCATTTAGACTGCAAGAGATTAGACATGGACCATCAACCACCATCCCCAGATCCCCTGCACCAGCACCAGGAATCAAACTCCCCCAGGGGTCTCCCTAATACCACTCTGGCAGCAAATTGCGCTAGGCTAGGTGCATACAACATCCCGACAAAGAGGAAACAGCAACAACTTTTATCTATGGGCAGGTTCCCCAACCTTGTCACCTAATGCACAGGAACTCATCCCCGCATTTTTTTTTTCAACCAAACCATAGAACATGAATTACCTGCTCAGCCTCATAAATTGAGGGAAAATAAAAGTGGATGGTACTAGGGGCAAAGCAGTCTCATGAACATTGAGTGGAAATAAAAAAAGAACAGTCTTCAATACCCAACCAAAAGTCAATGACAATAGAATTAAGAAGTCCAAATTACAACAAGCTATACACAAAAGGGACCTTTTGCACTTGCAGTCCAGAAGCTAAGGATGGAGACAAGGAAAGTATACTAGGAACAGGGGTGGAGGGAGGTTAACACTGGTAGTTTGGAATTGCCCTAATTCACTGTCACTATGTACCTTAAAAATAACTGTGAAAGACTTGTATTTCACATTGGTTACAATAACAATTATAAAATAAATAAATACATAAATACATAAATAAATAAATAAATAAATTGCAATTTTTTCCCTTGGGGTAGATTCAAGAGTGGACTTTTGGGATCTGATTAAAATTTAATTCTTAATATTTAGAGGTGTCCGTAGTTTTTCCAAAGAGGTTGAACCATTTTACATTAACACCAACAAAAGTGTTTTTCCTCCTACATCCATGTCAGCACTGGTGTTTGTTCTTTTTTACTTGTCATTGTTACTGATGTGAGGTGATATTGTAGTTTCTAATTTGCATTTTTTGATAAGTGGTATGTTTATTTGGCCATCAGTATGTCATCTTTAAGGATGTGTTTGTCCCTAACTTCTCACCGATTTTTTGTTTGTTTGTTTTTTGTTTTAGAGACACATCCTGCAGTATTCAAGGGTTACTCCTTGCTTTGCACTCAGAAATTATTCCTGTTGATGCTTAGAGGACTATATGGTATGCTAGGGATTATACCCAGCTCAGCAACATACAGGCAAGCATGTTGCCTATATCTCTCTGGCCCCATTTTCCAATTTATATGGAATTATTTGGCTTTTTCTTTTTAATTTTACATGCTTTATATATCTTGGGTATTAACTTCATATTAGATGCTTAGTGAGCATATAGCTATTTCCAATCTTGGGAAACCTTTATTATTCTTGTCTTCAGTTTTTTATTATTTTTTTAATTTCTAAAAACTATGATATGGAAAAGCCCAACACCTGGAAATAATTCATCTCTCCTAGATAAATAAGATGTAGTTCACATGCACAATAAAATGTTATTAGCTATAAGATGAATTATACATAGATGGATTTTGAGGATATCAGGCTTAATAAATTCATTTATAAGAAGATACAGGACCATGACTAATATATTAAATATTAAGAAACATAGCAAAAATAAAATAAGAAAATAATAGAATGAAAAAACCTAAAATCTAATCATCAGAACTGACCTTCCCAATGTGGAGCATAGATAAGAGGGCAGTCTGGTAGGGGAGCAGACTCCATTGGTGGTATGGTGGTAGGTGTGGTGTTAGAATATTACATACATGATACTCTACCATTAAACAGTTATTTAAATCGTAGCTCCTCAATCAAAACATTGTATTGTTATAACTTTTGTCAAATAATCTTACTTATTCAAAGTAATACTCTAAATAAAATTATTATTAAAAACAAAAATTGTTCTCTCTTGTAATATTATAAAATTATAAACACCAGAAACCATACATAGCCTTGGTACTGCAGATAGAATGCTGTAGCTGACACATGTTTATGCTGTTTCCAGCATCCCACATACCCTTTAAGACCCACCAGAAGTGATTTCTGAGTCCAACTCATGATAAAGCCTTGAGTAGTTCTTAGTATGATCAAAAACTATATATTTATATATCATATATATAATATATACATACAATGAAACAAAATGTTTTATATTAAATTTATAATAGTCTAAAATTTTGTAAAAAAAGTATATTTGTTGCATACCTTGATTTTTCAACCTTCAGCAAAATTTGATACATTCATATATTAAGAAAATTCTGATTGATTTTCCTGTGCACTTGTATAAAATTAATGGTAGTTTGAACCATTATTTTCAGGTCAAAACATAAGACATAAAACAGTTGTCATATTCCATGTAGAAAAAGTTTTTTAAAGAAGAAATTGTTTTTAATATAGACTTAAATACAGTGCATATTAAAATGATTGTAGTTTTATTGTTCATATCACCTTTATGGGCATGTATTATCAAGAACATCTTTCTAGGCTTTGAACTATCAACTTCTTAAAACATTTTTTTCTTTGTTTTATTTTGTTATTTTGGGGATCGTATCAAGTGATGCTATAGTTATGTACATATGACTGCATGCATAGACCACTCTTGGTAGCCTTTAAAATGTTATATGGGGTACAGGGAATCACACTATGATAGTCATGTGCAAAGCAAGTTCTCTACACAACATACAATAGCTATGGCTTCTTTCCTAATTTGATATGTAATGGTAGGTATTTGCAGCCTCAATAACTAACTTGAAGAAAGTCTAACATTCTAGATTTTCACATTTTTAATTTAAATAAAACTAGAAATCATCCAGACAATGAATTTTCCCTTAAGTTTTATTTGTAAGCTTTAATATAAATAGCTGTTTCCAATTTTCAGTATAAACTGAAATTATATGAAAAATGTTATTACCAATATCTATATAACTACAATTAATACTACTAATATAAAAATAATGTTTTATTTACTAAAAACATGTGATCTAAGCTGAAACCCCCAAGCTTTGTATTGTGCCTATCAAGGTAGCAGGTGAGGTGTTTTTTTGGGAGGATGATGAGGTATGGGAGCACTGGTGATGGGAGTTGACACTAGTGGTGGGATTAGTGTTGACTTATTACAAGCTTAAAACTCCACTAAGAATAATTTTGTAAATCATGTTTCTTTAAATATCAAAAACAAAAACAAGTGCAGAGTGAAGAACACTAGTCTTGAATGCAGGCCACATGGGCTTAAGCCCCGTAACCCCATATCATTCCCCTTATACTGACAGGAGTATTTTCTGAGTGTAGAGACAT
The DNA here is from genome assembly GCF_024139225.1 of Suncus etruscus. Taxonomy (NCBI): domain Eukaryota; kingdom Metazoa; phylum Chordata; class Mammalia; order Eulipotyphla; family Soricidae; genus Suncus; species Suncus etruscus. Next base: position 134,875,562 of record NC_064848.1, on the reverse strand, counting down.
GAGTAGGCCCAGAACACCATCAAATGTGGTCCCCACAAAAAAAAAGGAGTTATTATCCCATTAGTAGGAGCACTGTTTATCTGATCAGAAATGGAGCCATTATAGCAAATGCAATAAAAATGTGATAAAGTATAAATACAAATAAACATTTAAAAATATTCACTGTTGCAATATAGAATAAAGATTATTCTGAAGATTCAAAGAATTTTGTGAATAATATACATTGCAAAGCATATATGGATTCAGTTATATAAGAAATTAGAAATAGAAATAGGAAATTATCAAAGTTGAGAAGTACAGGCAGTGAAATCCAAGTGGCTTAAAGAGTTCCAGCAAAATATGCTCAAGAATGCTATTACAAGACCAGTGAAACTCAAAATGACAAAAGCCAATAATAGGAACAGAATATTGAAAGGAGTAACATCAAAAAAGGAATTTACAAAGGAAAGTTCTTTCAATATTAGCAACCAATGTATAAAATGAGGCTATAATTGTCAGAAGAATAGGAGGGATATCAAACCAAATCTGAACAAAAGAAACCTCAGCAAGAATAATTCTGATTTGAAGAAATGATACAGATCTTTAAGGAATTCATAGCCTAGAATAACCATTTTTGCAAGAAGCATTAAAAGAGCATCTTTAAAGAACAAGGCAAACTTACCTATAGGTGGCATTGAGTATGGCACTTACTAATGATGCATACAGTTGGCTACTACTCAGTGAAGAAAGGTATGTTCGGGTTGAAGAGATAACACTGCACATAGGAATTTGCCTTACTTGTAGCTGACAGTTCTATTCTGGAAAAGCTAGGAGTAATCCCTGAACACTGCTGTGTGTGTTCCCCTCCACAAAAAGAAAGGTATGTGTACTCCTACTTTAAGAGGGGAGTAGTTTTTCACAAATTCTCAATGATAAAGTTTCACTTAAATTTATTGTTCTACATCTGATAAGTATGATTTTATATTCAAAGGATTTTAGTTCAATATTATATTTACTAATGCACACATTTAAGCAACATCTATTTTATTATAGTATAATATTTGCCATTTAAAAGCATTACTCCCTTTCTTAAGATAAAACACTATACTTTTATAGGCCTATTTATTTTTAATTCTCTTCACATGAAGTTTATATTTTTAGACTTTGACTATTTTATAAAACATATAAAACACTTTAGCACAGAATTTTGAGTGGTATGTATGACAGGGAACACATAATAAGTAGCATAATAACATTACAGTACAGATAAGTTTAATGCAATATATTTTAAATATCAGTGTTGAAAGCTTAGATATTTAAAGAAAATAAGCTGAATAACATTTTGTATAAAATGACTTAAATTTCTTTATTTACATAGGTTAAATAATGTAGGTATCTACCAACAGTTTACACTCATTTATATTTTTTCTGATAATTCCATTTTCTTTCCTTTAACTTTTGTTGGAATAAGTAATATGAAATAAATTTCTTATATGTCTGTCAAGGGGGCAAGTTGGTGGGTGGGAGGAAACCTTAGAATATTGGTGAAGGGAAGGGAGAATTGGTAGTGAGATTCTTATTGGGACATGTATGACTGAAAAAGCTCTTTATGAACAACTTAGTAAATCACAGTACCTTAATGCGAAAAAATAATATAAAAAATGAGTAACTGCAATAAATTAATGCCGAATCATGAGGTTAAGAAAGTTGAGGCTAAAGACTATTGTTATTCATTGTTATATATTTTTATTTAAAAATGCAAAAATATTGCAATTCACCTTAAAATTATATATTATCAACAATGCTTCTTACTAGATAATATCTAACTATAATGATACAGAGGAATATATCAATGCCTTTAATATGTCTAGCAAACACTGTTCTTGTATTTTAAGTTGAGTCTATCTTTTTTTTTTAATAATATTTTTTTTTATTTAAACACCTTGATTACATACATGATTGTGTTTGGGTTTCAGTCATAAAAGGAACACCACCCATCACCAGTGCAACATTCCCATCACCCAAGTCCCAAATCTCCCTCCTCCCCACCCAACCCCCGCCTGTACCCTAAACAGGCTCTACATTTCCCTCATACATTCTCAATATTAGGACAGTTCAAAATGTAGTTATTTCTCTAACTAAACTCATCACTCTTTGTGGTGAGCTTCCTGAGGTGAGCTGGAACTTCCAGCTCTTTTCTCTTTTGTGTCTGAAAATTATTATTACAAGGGTGTCTTTCATTTTTCTTAAAACCCATAGATGAGTGAGACCATTCTGCGTTTTTCTCTCTCTCTCTCTGACTTATTTCACTCAGCATAATAGATTCCATGTACATCCATGTATAGGAAAATTTCATGACTTCATCTCTCCTGACAGCTGCATAATATTCCATTGTGTATATGTACCACAGTTTCTTTAGCCATTCGTCTGTTGAAGGGCATCTTGGTTGTTTCCAGAGTCTTGCTATGGTAAATAGAGCTGCAATGAATATAGGTGTAAGGAAGGGGTTTTTGTATTGTATTTTTGTGTTCCTAGGGTATATTCCTAGGAGTGGTATAGCTGGATCGTATGGGAGCTCGATTTCCAGTTTTTGGAGGAATCTCCATATCGCTTTCCATAAAGGTTGAACTAGACAGCATTCCCACCAGCAGTGGATAAGAGTTCCTTTCTCTCCACATCCCCGCCAACACTGTTTGTTCTCATTCTTTGTGATGTGTGCCATTCTTTTTAACCTCTTTGTGCACTCATACAGTATATTTCAGAACAATTAGTATCTAGACCAGGGAAAATTTTCATTGCCAGCCTCTAAGAAAGACATAAGATACTCCTAATACAAATATAAATTAAATATTTTGCAATAGAATGGGTAGAAATAAATAAATAAATAAATAAATCAAATACGCTGATTTTACCGCTTCTATTGCTTTTCTTTCCTTCAAACATAACTCGAATTACTAGCTCCGCCTCTCAAATAGAGTGGGAAACCATGGAAGGTACTAGGACCAAACAGATATATGAAAACTAATAGTAAGCTAGAAAAAGAGGAGACCATCTACTCTAGTAGCCCAGGGGGTAATGGTGGCGAATATGGGTTGTAGGAAGGGAACAGGAATGGGTGGAGGACAAATTTGGTGATGGGTATTCCCCTGATTCAATGTTAATATGTACCTAAAATACTAATGTAAAAGATATGTAAGCCAATATGATCAAAATAAAAATAAAAAATTATAAAATAAACATGAAATTGAAAATCAAATTTCAGGGCTGAAGAGATAATACTGCAGGCTGGACACATGCCTTGCACACTGCCAACCTGGGTTTAATTTGCAGCACCCCATGTAAAAAATTAAATATTTTGCAAGATTGTTCATGCTTTTGATAAAAAATAGAATTTTAAATTTATATTATGGTAAATTTAAAAGCCTTAAATAACATTTTACTTATTAAAATTAAAGGCACTAAAAGGTCACAACATACAAAATTCTAACATATCAATGAGGGTGGAATGAGATATGAGACTGTTTCATTCTGTTAGTTTATACGTGAAAAGCACACCATCTCACATACTTTTCCAAACAATGAGGCCTAATGAAAATTTTATAAAATGTACACAAATATGAAGTTGGTGAAAATTTTATTTCCATTTTTGAATAGTTATGACTATAAAATTTTATTTTGTATTTTTAACATTTAACATAATTATAGATTGGAAACATGACATAGAAATCATTTAAATTTATACTTCTTAGAAGATATCCGAAACGTTTGAATCAGTACCTAGAAATTCAGTTTCCTTTGAAAATATTAAATTGTAAAATTGCATAAAAATACTGATAATTTGTGAGTATTTATACATATTACAATGCATGCATGCACATAAGTATACCAATTTATGCTTACTAATAAGATGCTTTTCATAGTAATTTTTATGTTGTCTTATATCACTAACCCCCAGAATTTTCATTTAACAAAATAAAATATACTCATATATCTTGACTTAGAATATTCATAGAGAATTAACCATTTGCAAAAATTGAATTTTTCATCTAATATACTGTTTACATGTACTTACTTCAAAGAAAGGCATAAATCATAAAACCCCTCACATACAAATATTAATAAGGCTTATTTATTTTGATAATTTTATTTCCACAGAAAGATTATCATAATTCTATTTTGTTCAGTATGCATGATCAAGCAAGCACCAGAGCAAAAGACAGCTACTTATGTATGCAGCACAAATGCATCACACTGGATTGAGAAATTAGTCTCCAGGGGCCAATTTTATGCCTTTCTCCATAAATGTGGAGCTACTTTGGAACATTATATATTCTTTTGAAGTCAATGATCCCTGAGGATTCAAAGCAAGATAAGAATTTGGGACTTGATAAAGAAGATGCATTGTGTAAAATAGTCTAATTCTCAGACTCTCTGAGCATGCATACATACCAATATATATACAAAATGAAGAAAAAGTGGGAATAATCCAAAGCTCTATTTATATGTGATCAAAAGAAAAATAATCACAATTCCAAATATGGGTCTGAATTGCAAAAAACAAAGTTGGAAATTTAGATATATATTGAATTAAATATATAGATATGGAGGTATATTTATTTATTTGTGTATACTTAAAAGAAGAAATTGAAGGAAAATATAATAGTTGTAACCAGATAGCCCAAATGGAATATAGTCCCAGAAACTAAAATCAATATTATTTTGTATTTTGGGAGTATATTTACATATTCACATATATAAAGAGTTGAAATATTTTTCCCATTTTATTTTATTATTACAGTAAAATATGGTGGTTTCAACTTAGATCTCTTGTTTTCATTGTTGGTAAATTCCTACTTTAGATGTAGATCTCTATCATTCTACCACATCATTAGTACACCTGAAGCTCAAATTTATGTTCCTAAAAATTCATCTTTCTTATCCTTTACCTTCCTACCTTGATTTATTTTCTACTCTTTCCTCCTTAGGATCTAGAGCCAAGGATTATTTAGGCATCTCACCTTTACTACACTATATTTTTAATACAATTATTTTATAAACCAGATAAGATTCTGTTCATCTTTCTTCTGGAATCTTCACTCAATATATTATCATTCAGTTCCAATCAGGTTGAAGAAAATTAAATTTTTAATAATTCTTTGCAGTTTCATATTATTACCTATGTACCATATATTTTTAACCCAGTCATCTGTCATTGAATAACTATGTTAATTCCTATTCTTATCCTTGCCTCATGTCTTAATGAAAACTTTGCAGAGTAATGGACTCTCACCTGAAACTATTTTTCATGCAATATTTTGAATATTTTATTGCACTTTCTCCTGTTTTGAAGATATTCTATTAAAGTGTCACTGTTATTATGTAGTTTCCTTAGAATTTGAGCATTTTTTTCTCTTTCATATTTAAGTAGTCTTTGTTTATTGATTTGCTATTTTGATTAAAATTCATCTTGTCTTGTTTGAATTTATTTTGTTGTATACTCTTTGAACCTCTTGAATCTGTACAGGAACCTCTCTCCAGACATCAGCAAAGTTCTCAGTGTTTAACAGTCTTTATTTCTTCTGCTATCTTTCTTTCCCTTTTCCCTCTTGGTCTGATATTCCTATGATAATATATTGTATTATGATTATATTATATATTATATATATTCTTTTGCATTCCCTCCCATTTATTTTTCTTTTATTTTGTTACATGATTAATTATTGTTATTATTAATATTACTATTATTACAACCTAGAATGTAGGTTGTACTTTAGATAGGAAGTTCTGGATTTTCTACCATAGAGCCAGACCTATGTATTTTGGAAGCTTACCAAATATTGAAGAGATGATCTAAAAGGTTTGCAGTCTTAAGCTAGTTTTTGACTTTCTACACTTTTTGAGTAAGTACACATTTTTTTCTTTCTTTAATTCCTCTCAGCAATTCTCAGTACTCTTTATGATTTCTTAACTAAGCTTTGGATATTTTCTCACTTAATTTCATATATACAAACTTGGTATGAAAATACCATTCTATTTTATGTAGCAAAAAAAAAAATTGTGCTCCTTATACCCAAAGCCTTTTTCGTTTTTATCTTTTTAATATTTATTGATCATATTTAGTTAACTTTATAATTACTTAATTTAACACTGATTGAAAAGGATTGATTGAATTTCAGATATTTTCTCATTTAGATGACCAGTTTTCTTAATATCATTTTTTTTCTTTTTAGCCACACCAGATGACACTCAGGGGTTACTCCTGGCTATGGGCTCAGAAAAGACACATTGGATTTATTTAATGTTTTTACTACAATTTTAGAATGCCATCATATTTCAAAGCAACTTATTTTAGTTTCCTAGGTTGGGGGACCATATAGAACACCAGGAGATTGAATTGCGGTCCGTTCTAGGCTAGCGCCAGCAAGGCAGACACCTTACTGCTTTCCCCACTGCTCCCGTCCCATTTTTTGAAGAGGCTTTTCTTGCTCCACTTTGTATTCCTTGCTCCTTTAACAAAGATTAATGTTCAAATACATATGTGGTCCATATCTGAATATTCAGATAGATTCCATTGACTACAGGGTCTGTATTCCAATATCATGCTGTTTTAATGACCACTGCTTTACAGAACAGTTTAAAGTTGGGAAGATAATGTATCCCATTTTCTTTTTCCCAAAGATTGCATTAGCTATTCATAGACAGATATTGATCCTATGGATTTCAGAAGTGTCTGATTCATTTTTTGAAAAAAGTCTTAGGTATTTTCATAGGGATTGAATTAAATGTATACAAGATATTGGAAATATAGCCATTTTAATTATGTTAAAGGATGTTTTCTGATTCATGAGCAGGTTTTGTAGTGTTTTGTAGTTTCCTTTGTATAGGTCTTTTACCTCTTTAGATACATTGACTCCAAGGTAATTGATTTTTTGAGGCATAATTGTTAATGGAATTATTTTCTTAAATATAGTTTCTTCTTTCATTATTTTTGTATAGAAAGTCATGGATTTTTGCATGCAAATTTTGTGGTTTACTATCATACAATACAAATTTATTGCTTCTAGAATCAACGAATATTTTTGTAGTAAAAATTGAAAAATTGTTGTTTCTTTCTCTGTATAGACTCTAGACATAACTTAGCATCTAAAGACACATTGAATTTGTTTAATGTTTGACTACATTTTAGAATATCATATTTTAAAGCAACTTATTATAGTGTCTTTGAATACCAATACAAAATATAACAGTGAGGAATATCTAAGAAGGGTTTCATACTTTTTATTCACTCTCAAACAGAAATATTGGCCACACAGGAAGTAAATTTTACTAAATAATCATACAAATATAGATGCAAAGGGATTCATATTACTGTACCATTCTACTTGACTAAAATATAAATATAAAAGAACAAAGGTTATTGGCATTTATATATCCATATCTAGTACTGTTGGGAGTCACCCTCTATACACAGACAGGCAAATTAAAACATAACCATGTCAAAATAGAGGTAGAAGAAATTTCTACATAATGATCAGAAAGTAAATATTATAATAAGTACAAAATCTTCAGAAAGAAATATGATAACATTAAAAGACATGAGGTTATACAAATTTGTTCAACTGAATTTGTTTTCACATAACATCTGAAATAGCCATTCTAAATGACTTAATTTAAAATTATTTTGTGATACATCTATATAGAAATTACAATTTAATATTAAATGGAAGTTCTTTATATTCAAGATGTACATTCTTCTCTAGCTCATTTTCTTAGATCCTAATCTGAGTATTTATAATCGAGTTGCAGCAATATCAAATTCAATGTGCTAGCTTTCTTCAATATAATGTATCTCTGCTATGCCTAGATATCTCTTCTCAAAAATTATCCTCTTTGCTTTGAGTTATTCTTAAGTAAGACTTACATTTTAAGTATTACTGGCCCTTTCATACCCCAAAAGCTTGATTTAAAAAATTCTTGGGCCCAGAGAGATAGTACAGCTGCGTTTGCCTTGCAAGCAGCTGATCCAGGACCAAAGGTTGTTGGTTCGAATCCCGGTGTCCTATATGGTCCCCTGTGCCTGCCAGGAGCTATTTCTGAGCAGAGAGCCAGGAGTGACCCCTGAGCACTGCCGAGTGTGGCCCCAAAACAAAAACAAACAAACAAAAATTATTTATATTTCTAGTATATCCTGTACTCTGAAAATACTCAGAGTTTACTTTGAAAAAATTTAATGCTGGAATAAATATGCTAGCACATAATTTACCTACTACCAACTCAATATTCTCTGATCAAGTAGAAATCAAATAATTGATTTATAAGGATTTCAAGACAGTCCTTTAAAACTTCTTACAAGAAGCTAAATTTTAATTTATAACCAAGTTTAATTTTATATGAACTTTACTAAGCATATAATCATCATATCAGTATATATTATCATTTATAATACTTAACCCTATTTAAGTATTAGAATTTTGATTTTTCTTTCATATTTTGCTAATTGAATTATTTTATGGATTATAACTTCAAAAGTACTCTAAGGCATGTTTCACTATTTCATATTCTTATTAGTAATGATCTATGTACTTTGATAGATTTGCCCAAGGGCAAAAGATAAAAGCTCAAATGCTTCATAAACAAATATAAAAAAATCCCTAGGAAGAAAAATTAATCAGATGTTTAATATATGCCATACAAAATTTCTTCTCCAAGTCTCCATCAACAAAAAAAAACCAAAGAAAAGATAAGAATTTTTATGCCTTCTTGGTTGGTAATAATAATAATAATAATAATAATAATAATAATAATAATAATAAATAATGCCATTTGATCAAAAAGGTCTCTCCTAAGCAGTGGGTGCTATAAAGTATGGGAGCTATAATGTATAATAATGAATTTGAAAAACCTACAAATTTGTTCTTTCCATTCAATAGGTTTTTGTTCATTTCTGCCTGCTCCTCTAGATATGCTTTCATTCAATCCACACTGTTACTGCTGCACTTGTCTCTTGAGAATGGTGCAAAGCCATTGGACATTTGTTTGTTTGTTTTGTCCACACCCAGTATTGCTTTAGGATTACTCTTGGCTCTACATTCAGAGTTCACTCCTGACATTGCTCTATGGAATTTTCTGGGGTCCAAAACCTGGCTCAAATGCATACAAGATAATTGTTCTACCTGCTGTTCTTTTGCTCTGGTCCCACCCTGGGCATCATTATACTACAAGAGCCAGTAACTGGACTGGGTAGAGGGCAGAAAATTAGAAAATATGAATAAAACAGTATAGGTTTTGTAGAAGTGGAGGTTAATTCAAAAGGTAAAGAAACGACTAATGAGAACAGAGCCTGAACTTAATCTCCAGAACTGCAAAGGCATCTTTCTCAACATCACTGGTTTGAAATTCTGGTGGCCTCATCACTACCAATGGTACTTTATTGACTCAGAAGCAGTGTACTTGGGTTTGCCCTATATCAATTCCTTGGCACCACAAATGTTTCCCTGAACATGCCAGGAGTGATCCTGAGTACAGAACCATGAGTAAATCCAGCACACAGTCACACAATGTCCTGCCATATTACTATAAATAAATAAAAAGCAATGATTTTTCAAATATGAGACTAATCAACTAATCAATCTCAAATATATAGTATTAAACAAAGAATATTTTCAGGTTGATAATTTTATAGTATCATTATAATAATATTAGAATTCGTAAGTCAAAAACTTTAGGGAAAAAACAGGCTAAATTTTGAACACATCACCTAGGAAGGTTTTATATAAAGTAGAAATGAAAATCACAAAGATGTCTTATGAAGTTATACCTATTTATCATAAATAACTACAGTATACCCCTGCACATATGATTTATTACTTTTATTTTAATTCAACTTTCTATTACTATTTAAACATTTTTAGAGAAAGATTCATGTGATATTTACTATTTTTAAAGGCATTTCTCCAGTCAACACAATATAGTATTGTGTTCAAAAAGAACAGAAGCAAATGAATACAAAAAATATGTTTTACTGGCATAAAAATGGCAGGTTGGGAAGAATGCCCACTAACACTGGCTGGAGAACAAGCTTCAAAGAAGAAAGAAGGAATCTGGGTTTATGTCCAGCAGAAATAGAATGTTAATGCTTTGTACATACTCTAGTAATTTTTCAGAAAACACTGGGGGGGAATATGAACCAAAAATGTGAAATACCCAATAAATTTATATCACATGTACAGAAAATGTTGAGAAATATCTTCAGGGCATGTTTTCTTATGTGGTGATAAATAGGGAGGTGATAAGAGTAAAGAACAGCCCTACTGTGCAGTCCCTGGGTCCTGCTTCATGAGCAAAATAAACAAATGCATTCTTAAGTGTCTGTCACAATCATAGCTAAAAGAACATAACATGGTAGCTTCTTTCAGTGAGAGAATGACAGGTCATTGTGTTTGAGATATTCACAATTCCAAAGAGATTTCTCTAAATTTCTGGTGGAAAGACAAAAGTAGTTATTCAAGAACTTTTATGATATGCTATTAAATATCTGTGTTAAACAATTAGCTAGATGTTACTAAGTAAAAACAAAGAGGTTTATATGTAGAATAAATTAAAAAAAAACATCTAGTTACCATATTTTCCGGCATATAATTTTGAAATGAAAAATAGTCAACCGAATATCCAGGGTCGTCTTATATGCCGAGTATATCCCAAAAAACGTCTGGATATTGCCACAAAATGAATTTTTCAACTGTATTTGCACCAATCACTACAAGGCTGTTCAGACCGCCTCTATAACTCAGCCAGTCCAAGCAGGCTTTTTATACATGCAAATTATACAATGTTCTGTACCCGAATCTACACTGTAAAAAGCCTGCTCAGATTAGCCAGAGAAGTCTATTACAGTATAACCTTTGAACCTTTGGCTGTTGTGATTGGTTCACTGTGGTACAAACAGCTGCAGCACAAGAATGTTGTAAACTTTGCCAAGGAACACAGTAACTGTGCTGCCGCAAGACAATATGGAGTAATAGAAAAGATGGTCCGAGACTGTAAAATTAGGGGGTCGTTTTATACGCTGGAAAATAAGGTACTTTTTTATTCAGAAAACTTGTCAAACTGTATTTGGGAGTGTTATATGCTTGCATAATACTTTGCATCAGCCAAGTACACACATATATAAAACATACAATCTTTGGAGTCAGAGAGATAAAATAGCACTTAGAATGATTTTTCTTTCACACAGTCAACGTAGGCTTACTTCCAAAGTCCCATATGGTCCCTTCAACCCCACCAGGAAAGATTCCTAGGCACTGATTCAGGATTGAGCTCTGAGTACAAGTAGGCATCAGTCCCCCAAACCAACAAACAGAACAGAAAATTTAATCTCTGAACTGACTCATTAAATAACCATACTGTCTTCCTACATTTAAAAATTAAATTCATAAAATACTTCTCTCTGAGCAAATCAAAGATGAAATATCTTTCAAATATTCGTATTATGTTTTGGAAAAAAACATATTTCCTTACTAAAATTCCATTGGTTAAGAGTTTCTTGATTTTTCTATCATAATTAATGAAGAAAGTGTTCTTGCCAGAGTATTATTACTGTTTATGTATGATTTTATTATCAATAAATGCATTTATCTAGTTTTAAAACTTAATAACCAAAACATACAATTTAAAATGTTTCATTATAAATATTAATTGAAAAAATATATTTCAAGTAGATATAAATAAGAATATATTTAAGATAGGAATATATTATTTAGCTATAACCAAGAAAGATGGTGATATAAATATTATAAAATTGAAAAAGACAACTTAAAACTTCCCTGGACCATATTGATAGATTAACAAGATAGTAATATAGTTATTGAAAAATAACCAAAATGATCATTTTCATATTTGGATACAAGTGATCATTCACAATCATTGAGTCGGGGATGGAGAACAGCCCCCCTTCTAAAGTGGAAGTGTTCCACATTTATGACACTATTTTAGTTTCCTTGAAATTAAATTTGTATTTTATTTTTTAAAAAATCTTGTTCAACATTCAGTTTTCTCAAGCCCAATTTCAACTGACCTAAAACATTATTGAAATGGTCCCTGGGTAAATGTACTAAATTTTACATTCACACAGCAAAGTGGAAAATTCCAAAATATTGTATCTCAACCAGTGGGTTATATGGCCCCACTGTGCCACAGGAAAGACACAAGTTCATACATGGGTCATGATCAGAAAAAGTTAGAGGAATACTATAACAAAACTGAATATAATAACAAAAACCTGTTACTCTATTTTAAGGTTCATCTAGTTCTTTTAAAATTTTATCATTTTCTACACCTTAGATCATATTGTATAAGTCTTCATAGTCGTTTGAGTAAAATAATCACATGCTTAGAAATTTATCTGTAAATATTTTTAGTATTTTTATTTATTTAAACATCTTGATTACAAATATGATTGTGATTAGATTTCAGTCATGTAAAGAACACCCCCCCTTCACCAGTGTAACATTCCCACAACCAATGTCCCAAATCTCCCTCCATCCCACCCCAACCCACCGGTACTCTAGACAGGCTTTCCAGTTCCCTCATTCATTCACATGATTGTGGTAGTTCTCAGTGTAGTTATTTCTATACCTGCACTCACCACTCTTTGTGGTGAGCTTCATAAAGTGAACTGGATGTTCCAGCCCTCCTCTCATTGTCTCTGAGGATTATTGCAAAGATGACTTTTATTTTTCTTAAAACCCATAGATGAGTGAGACTATTCTGTGTCTCTTTCTCTCTCGCTTTGACTTATTTCACTCAGCATAATAGACTCCATGTACATCCATGTATAGGAAAATTTCATGACTTCATCTCTCCTGATGGCTGCATAATATTCCATTGTGTATATGTACCACAGTTTCTTTAGCCATTCATTTATTGAAGGGCATCTTGGTTCTTTCCAAAGCCTGGCTATTGTGAATAGAGCTGCAATAAACATAGGTGTAAGGAAGGGGTTTTTGTATTGTATTCTTGTATTCCTAGGGTATATTCCTAAGAGTGGTATAGCTGGATCATATCGGAGCTCAATTTCTAGTTTTTGGAGGAATCTCCATATTGCTTTCTATAGAGGTTGGACTAGACAGCATTCCCACCAGCAGTGGATAAGAGTTCCTTTCTCTCCACATCCCTGACAGCACCAATTGTTCTCATTCTTTGTGATGTGTGCCTATCTCTGTGGTGTGAGATGGTATCTCATTGTTGCTTTGATTTGCATCTCCCTGATGATCAGTGATGAGGAGCATTTTTTTCATGTGCCTTGTGGCCATTTGTATTTCTTTTTTATCTAAGTGTCAGTTTATTTCTTCTCCCCATTTTTTATTTGGGATTAGATATTTTTTCCTGTAAAATTTTGTCAGTGCCCTGTATATTTTGGATATTAGCACTTTATCTGATGGATATTGGGTGAATAGTTTCTCCCACATGGTGGGTGGCTCTTGTATCCTGGACACTATTTCTTTTGAGGTGCAAAAGCTTCTCAGCTTAATGTATTCCCATCTGTTGATATCTGCATTCACTTGTTTGGAAAGTGCAGTTTCCTCCTTGAAGATGTCTTTAGTCTCAATATCATAGAGTGTTTTACCTACACGTTTTTCTATATACCTTATACAGGGGTCCTCAAACTTTTTAAACAGGGGGCCAGTTCACTGTCCCTCAGACCATTGGAGGGTCTGACTGTAGTAAAAACAAAACTTATGAATGAATTCTTATGCACACTGCATATATCTTATTTTACAATGAAGAAACAAAACAGATACAAATACAATATGTGGCCCACGGGTCATAGTTTGAGGACCACTGCAGTATCAGGTCTGATAGCAAGGTCTTTAATCCATTTGGATTTTACCTTTGTACATGATGTTAACTGGGGGTCTATGTTCACTTTTTTGCAAGTGACTAACCAGTTCTGCCAGCACTTGTTGAAGAGGTTTTCCCTGCTCCACTTAGGATTTCTTGCTCCGTTGTCAAAAATTAGGTGATTGAATCTGGGGAACATTGTCTGAGAACTCAAGCCTATTCCACTTATCTGAGCATCTATTCCAATACCATGCTGTTTTGATAACTATTGCTTTGTATACAGTTTAAAGTTGGGGAAAGTAATGCCTCCCATACTCCTTTTCCCTAGGAGTGCTTTAGCTATTTGAGGCTATTTATTGTTCCAGATGAACTTTATAAGTGTTTGCTCCACTTCTTTGAAGAATGTCATGGGTATCTTTAGAGGGATCGCATTAAGTCTGTACAATGCTTTGGGGAGTATTGCCTTTTTAATGATGTTAATCCTGCCAATCCATGGGCAGGGTATGTGTTTCCATTTCCGTGTGTCCTCTCTTATTTCTTGGAACAGGGCTTTATAGTTTTCTTTGTATAGGTCCTTCACGTCTTTGGTCAAGTTGACTACAAGATATTTGAGTTTGTGTGGCACAAATGTGAATGGGATTGCCTTCTTAGTGTATAAAAAGGCCACTGATTTCTGTGTGTTAATTTTGTAGCCTGCCACCTTGCTATATGAGTCTATTGTTTTTAGAAGCTTTTTGGTAAAGTCTTTAGGGTTTTCTAAGTAGAATATCATATCATCTGCAAACAGTGAGAGCTTGAATTCTTCCTTTCCTTTCTGGATTCCCTTGATATCTTTTTCTTGCCTGATCACTATAGCAAGCACTTTCAGTACTATGTTGAAGAGGAGTGGTGAGAGCGGACAGCCTTGTCTGTACCAGAATTTAGAGGAAAGGCGTTTAGTTTTTCTCCATTGAGAATAATATTTGACATTGGCTTGTGGTAGGTGGCTTCAACTAGATTGAGAAAAGTTTCTTCTATTCCCATCTTGCTGAGAGTTTTGATCAAGAATGGATGTTGGACCTTATCAAATGCTTTCTCTGCATCTATTGATATGATCATGTGATTTTTATTTTTCTTGTTGTTGATGTTGTGTATGATATTGATAAATTTATGGATGTTAAATCATCCTTGCATTCCTGAAATGAAACCTACTTGGTCGTAGTATATGAACTTCTTGATGATGCATTGGATCCTATTTGCCAGGATTTTGTTGAAGATATTTGCATCTCTATTCATCAGGGATATTGGTTTGTAATTTTCTTTTTTGGCGGCATCTCTGTCTGATTTTGGTATCAAGGTGATGTTGGCTTCATAAAAGCTGTTTGGGAGTGTTCCCGTTTTTTTAAATTTCATGGAAGAACCTGGTTAGGATTGGTAGTAACTCCTCTTAAAATGTCTAAAAGAATTCATTAGTAAATCATCTGGGCCTGGGCTTTTCTTTTTAGGCAGATGTTTGATTACACGCAGGGTTCCTCAAACTTTTTAAACAGGGGGCCAGTTCACTGTCCCTCAGACCACTGGAGGGTCTGACTATAATAAAAACAAAACTTATGAACAAATTCTTATGCACACTGCATATATCTTATTTTGCAATGAAGAAACAAAACAGATACAAATACAATATGTGGCCTGTGGGCCGTAGTTTGAGGACCACTGGTAACAGTTTCAATTTCCTCAGTAGTGATGGGAGTGTTTAGATATGCTATATCCTCCTTACTAAATTGTGGAAGGTTATACGTGTCCAAGAATTTATCCATTTCTTCTAGATTCTCATGTTTAGTAGCATAAAATTTCTCAAAGTAGTCTCTGATTACCCTTTGGATCTCTGCAGTATCTGTCGTGATCTCCCCCTTCTCATTTATAATATGGGTTATCAGATTTCTCTCTTTCTCTTTCTTTGTGAAGTTTGCCAATGGTCAATCAATTTTATTTATTTTTTCAAAGAACCAACTTCTGCTTTTGTTGATCTTTTGGATTGATTTTTTGCCTTCCACTTCATTGATTTCTGCTTTCAGTTTGTTATTTCCTTCTGTCTCCCTATTTTTGGTTCCTTTTTCTAATTGGTCATTTTCTAATTTTATGAGCTGTGTCATTAAGTTATTCAGGTATGCCCCTTCTTCCTTCCTGATGTGTGCTTGCAAAGCTATAAATTTTCCTCTCAGGACTGCTTTTGCTGTGTCCCATAGATTCTGGAAGTTTGTGTCTTCATTATCACTTGTTTCAAGGAAAGTTTTGATTTCCTCTTTGATTTCCTCGTTGAGCCACTGGTTGTTCAGTAGCAGGGTGTTTAATTTCCAATTGTTAAAGTTTTTCTTCTGTGTGGCGTTGTAGTTCACATCTAATTTCAGAGCCTTGTGGTCAGCGAAGGTAGCCTGCAAGATTTCTATCCTCTTGATTTTATGAAGGTATGTTTTATGTGTCAGCATGTGGTCTATCTTGGAGAATGAACCATGTACATTGGAGAAGAATGTGTATCCAGGTGTTTTGGAGGTGGAGTGTCCTATATATATCTACTAGTCCTCTTTCCTCCATTACTTTTTTCAGGGTTAGTATGTTTTTGTTGGGTTTCAGTCTGGTTGACCTATCAAGTGTTGATATGGCCGTGCTGAGGTCTCCCACAATTATTGTGTTATTATTAATGTCTTCTTTCATATTTGTCATAATTGTATTAGATAATTTGCTGGTCTCTCATTGGGTGCATATATATTTTATAATATGATTTCTTCCCTTTGCACATATCCCTTTATTAATACATAGTGTCCATCTTTGTCCCTTACAACTTTTCTGAGTATAAAGTTGGTGTCATATATGGCCACCCCAGCTTTTTTAAGTGTGTTGTTTGACTGGATGATTTTCCTCCAGCCTTTGATTTTGAGTCTATGTTTGTTCTGACTATTCAGGTGTGTTTCTTGTAGGAAACAGAAGGTGGGATTCATCTTTTTATCCATTTTGTCAGTCTGTGTCTTTTAATTAGTGAATTTAGTCCATTGACATTGAAGGAGATGATTGTCATAGGATTTAATGTCATCTTTGTAGATAAGTTTGCTGTGTTTGTTGGTCTCTCTTGTCTTAGAGTAGACCTGTCTGTTTTACCTTTAAGGCTGGTTTTTTATCTGAAGTTTCTGAGCAGTTGTTTATCCATGAAGCTATGTATCCTTCCTTTAAACCTGAATGTGAGTCAGGCAGGGTGCAGTATTCTCAGTGAGGCATCCATTTCATTCAGTCTTGTCACAATATCCCACCACTGTCTTCTGGCCTTGAGAGTTTCTTGTGACTTGTCTGCTGTAAGTCTTAGCAATGCTCCTTTGAATGTAATTTCCCTTTTTGATCTTGCTGCTTTCAGTATTCTATCTCTATCTGTGGGATTTGTCATTGTAATGAGGATGTGTCTTGGGGTGTTTTTCTTTGGGGCTCTTTTAGCTGGTACTCTTTGGGCATGCAGGATTTGATTGCATGTAGTCTTTAATTCTGGGAGTATCTCTTTGATAATATCTTGGACAGTTCATTCTTCCTGGAGATCTCCTACCTGGGTCTTTGGGACGCCAATGATTCTTATGTTGTTTCTGTTGAGTTTATCAAAGACTTCTATTTTCATCTGTTCACATTCCTTGAGTACTTTTTCCATTGACTGATCATTTGTCTTAAGATTCTTTTCCAATTTCTTCTGCTGTGTTGAGTTTTTCTGCATCTCATCTTCCAGCATGCTGATTCTGTCCTTAGCTGCTTTTATCCTGCTGGCGAGGCCATCTACTGAATTTTTCAGTTCAGCTACTATGTTTTTCAGATCTGTTATTTCAGTTTGGAGTTTTCTGATTTCTGTCTTTGTGTTTTGCTCAGATCTATCTATGCTCTCTTTGAGTTCTACAAACATTTTCCATATTGCTATTCTAAACTCCTTGTCAGAGAGGTTAATTAGATGGTCAAAGTTTTTTATGTCATCTGAGCTATCATCTTCATTTTCTGTGCATGTTGATTGCCTGCGAGGTTTCCCCATTTTCCCACTTTTTGTGTGATATTTTCTGCGTGTTGTGTTGGGGTTAATTGGGTAGAAAGAGTGCGTGGCCCTGAAGCGAAGCAGAGTGGCTGCACTCTTCTGGAGACTCTGGGAGTGCTATTTTTCTGGTCCCTTTTTGGCCCACTCCCAAGAGGTTTCAGAGAAAGGACAGTGGAAAAACACACACAGGCAACACTCACAGTCGGTAATCACTGAGCAGGCGTAGATTTTCCTGTAAATATTAAATACTTTATTTCAGATAGTTGTACTTTGAATAAGCAAAACTTTCATCAAATTAATTTTCAATTATTTGTGAGTTATCAGTGCACTCCATATAATAAGCCAGGTATATTTATGACCCCACAAAATTACATTTTAATAAACTTGACACATTTGACACTAATCATTTCTTTTTATATTTAATATAAATAACAAATATGTAATTTTAACTTTAATTTTATTGATTAAAATTATTTAAAGTCTGTGCATTCCCTGAGTTTAGTGTTAAGCATGGCACATTTTAGAAAGTTCGTAGGATAATTAATTTAAATAATAAAATATTATTCATAAAATTATTAGCAAATCTATTAAAAGCAAAGTTTGTTTTTACTTTTTCAATATTCAATTAAATATCGGGGAGGTCAAAGAATGAGGAAGGGGGGAATAAACAGAGGAAAGGGGAGAAGGAAGAAGTGAAATAGTAGGATGAGAAAAAGAAGTTCCTGGTTGCTAGAAAGATCTTCAGAGATATTTTAGTATTTGGTCAGTCCAGGCTTCCTGACCTGTAATATAAGGTTCCTGAACTATCTCCAAGTAGTAACTTCTTATAACAAATCCCATAACAGAGCAAATTTGAACTTTAGAAGCTATGACCCACAAACAAATTCAAAACCAATACAAAACAAAAATATATTTCTCATAAATTACTATTAATATTAAATAATAAAAATCACATCTATTTTAAAACATGTTCCCTTCTGTAAGAATGCTTAACTTTATTACAGGCTACCCAATTATCTCAGATGATATTAAAATAAATCTTAAAATATTTTTTGGCAATTTACTTTTAGAAAATTTCCTTGACCAGATAATTCTACTCCATTATATTGGTTTCTATTCTTTTGTTCTCTAAACTTCCTAGGACCAAACCGTTTACATCATTCATGTCATCACAAAAGGATTCACACTGTACTACATGATCCTTAAATAATAGTATAATTTATTTTTTAATCTGCATTCTAAAAATAGATGTTTGGATCCCAAAGTACTTTGTAATTTTTACTTTTGTAAAATTTGTAAATTTGCTTTTTGATAGTATAGCTATCTTAAAGACCTTGTGATTTATTAAGAACTATACATATATGATGCTCTCCCCATTAGGCTTGTGTGGAATGCCC
Source organism: Suncus etruscus (assembly GCF_024139225.1). Lineage (NCBI taxonomy): Eukaryota > Metazoa > Chordata > Mammalia > Eulipotyphla > Soricidae > Suncus > Suncus etruscus. The sequence goes on along the minus strand of NC_064848.1, from coordinate 134,856,314 downwards.
ATACAATTTTTATCCTAAACAGAACTTGGTGGCACTTCATTTCATATTTTGACATTAACCAGTGTCACCTTATTTTACTATGATATGTTAAGAGCCATAAACTATATTTAGATACTATCATATCATATTATTTTATTTTATTCACCTTTTAATGCTCCCCTCTTCCTGATTTCCTCTTATTCTTTTCAATTAGGAACAGGAAACAATTCATCTGACGTTTCATTCCAGATTGGTGGAATAACTCTATTTATGTTTTTTTTTATTTTTTTATTTTTAAGCCACACTGAGTGATGCTCAGGGGTTACCCCGTCTGTGCCCTCTGAAATAGCTCTTGGCTTGGTGGACCATATTGAACTCCAGGGATCAAACTGAGGTCTGTCCTGGGTCAGCTGAGTGCAAGGCAAATGCCTTACTGGCCCTATTCATTTTATTTTTACTTGTTTGTTTATTGTGGGTCACATCTAGACATTCTCAGGGTTTACTTTTGGTTCTGCACTCAGAAATCATTTCTGGTGGTGTTCAGGGGAAGAATGGGTTGCTAGATATCAAATCCAGCTCAGAGTTCTGCAAGGTAAGTGCCCTACCCACTGTACTCTCCTCAAATTCATATACCTGTTGTTTCCTTCTAGAAATAGCTTTTTTCTTTTTTTTAGTACCTTGATAAATGTATTCAAAACAACCCTCATCATTCTAAAATACTATTAAGTAAAGCTCATTAGGTTCAATATTTTCCTTCAATGAAATTACAAATAACTTTGCAACATTTTTGTTTCTTAATAACTTAAAACTTGAATCTGTCAATACTAAGAATAAAGTTCAACCAACATATATTTTTCTGAATAAATTTGAAAGTAAAAAATAATAAATTTACCAATATATTTCAGGAAAAAATAAACATGCCATGAAAAGAATGGTCTAATAAGCTCAGTGTCACATCTAATGATCTAATAAAATATCCAATGGTGATGAATAACCTAATTTATCCAAGAAAAGCCAATAACTTATTTCTCTTATCTTAGGAGATGAATACTATTTATAAGATATGAACTCTAATAGAAGAATAAAAATACAAATGTTTTAAACAATGATAAATGATTTAAGGACATGAAACACCTTAAGTATAGTAAAGGAAATATGCTTAGAAGTAAAATATTATTGATTTATCACTTAGAGTTTATCAAAAGGAAGTTTAGTCTGATGTTCCATCAGGTGGTTCTGAATCATCAGTTCATAAATTGTCAAATCTGTATCATTCTGAGAATTAATATGTTAAAAACAAGACTATGAATAGATGTGGAATAAGAACATATGCTTTACTTGTAGAACTTGGAAAATAGTTTAAAACATTCTAAGATAGGAAAGCGATATACTAAAACGTTAGAAACTTATGATGAAAAAATAATTGAACACTAAATACTAAAAACAGATATAATTAATTTATATGTTGTTTAAAATAAAAATTTAGGGGTCAAAGCATCAGCACAGCAGGGTGGCAGTTTGCCTTGCAGGCAGATGGTTTGATCCATGGCATCCCAGATAGTCAGTTCCCCAAACATCATCATTAGACCTTCAAAATAGCTAAGATAGATCACGAATTCCTTCAAGCAGTCAGCTATGCACCTGCCTCTGTAGAACTATTAAAATATAGGAAAAGATGACCTAAGTATGGGGGCATGGTGTGGTGGGGGTGGGGATAAAAATAAAATACAAAAGCACAGAACTTATTTTAAAAAGTTGACTTTTTGCTATGGTGATAATGATTGACAACAGAATACACTTCCCTCTAATTGAAAGTACTCAATCCTATGTTTCTAATTTATTAGTTACAGATTGAGAGAACTAGATGTCATCTATGTCATACATTAATTTCTTTTCATTCCAGATATAGTCACTACTTCTTTTCACAAAGTGAAACTAATTTATCATTGGTGTTTTAACTGCTCATTTGGGATATGTAATTACAATTCACTTTGAATCTGTTTCTTGATATTTCTTTTTAGTCTATACCTAGAATTGTCATGCTATTTACTCACAAACTCCATAATTTGTATTGTATACTGACAATCTCAAGCATAAAGTTAGGAGTAAATATTTGTGAGGTTGAAAGGATAACTTAGCAGGTAAGGCATTTTCCTTGCATGCAAACAACATGAGTTCAATCACTATAGCATCCCTTATGGTCCTCAAAGTTTCTAGGAGTAATTTCTGAGTGCAAAACCAAGAGTAAATAAATCCTGAGAGCAGGCAGGTGTGGGCCCCAAACAAAACAAATTAAAAAAGTGAGCAAATATTTGCTTTAAAAATGTCTAAGTCTAAAAATTTTAATGTGAATAGTTTTAACAGCAAAAGAACTGAGTAGCCAAAACCTAAGGGCAAGAATTTCCAATCAAAGCTTTGATTTTTTTTTATTTTTATATATTGTTTATTTATTTTTATTTTTTATTATTTATATTTTTATTATAAAGCTTTGATTTTTTAGTATCCACACAAAGTAACTAAGCAAGTCCTCAAAAATATAGTGCTTATTTAAAGGATTAATTTTAAATATGCCTTAATCCAAATTAGAATACTTCCCCCCAATTTTACAGTTATTTTTCTCTTTCTTAATTTTATTAACATAAATACTAATGAGTAAAATTTTTAGTGAAAGTACAAAGATAGCCCTGATTTGTAAGGCTTTACTTGAGCCAGTGAGATTTTATTATAAACCTAAAAGTTTTGAATTAGCAGGCCTGCCTCCATTGGGTCAATATTCTTTCTTCACAATATTCAGAATCCCCAGGAATATCATAATTTAGAGTAAGCATTTATTCCAAAAAACCTCCATTTTATACTTGAAAAAATGGATGATCGATATCAATACCAATAGAATGCCAATACAGCAAGCCCCTACTCACTAATATCCTTATTACAAAAATGTACTTGCAGTAAGTCCTTAGCCCAAAGTGACTTTATATAGTGCTCAGTATGGATTCAGGGTTCACTGTTTGCAAACAAACTTTAAATTACTGTATTCTATCTTAGACCCTTGACTGTTTAGGTCTGGCTTTTCAAACTCCAAGAAAAATTCATGGTTTTAAGCATTTCAGAGTAAGACAGACAAGGATAGGAGAATTCCTACAAGGATGGTGACTTTTAACAGCCAAACGGGAAATAGCAGAAACTACAAGAACAATTAAGATGTGGGTATTAAATTGTTTTAAAGTATATAGAGTAGCTAATCACCTGAAGAGAGATTTTTACTACTTGCATATCAGAATAAATTGGGAAATACTATAATTGGGAGCCTTCTCAGTTTGTTGTCTAAATTTTTGCAGTGGGATCTCAGGAAGTCTTTCTTCTTCCCATAAGATAATTAAACCTCAGTCTAGCAGCATATTAGTCTAGAGATAATTACAAGTATTCTATTTACAGATATCTCTACTTCCAGGGCTCCTATTCTGCCAGAACCTCCCCACAAAAAAAAGAGTACTTTTAAACCATAGAGAGAAAGTTCTTGACCTCAAACACACCCTCTCTCCAAACATAGAAGTGACAGGAAGAATTTTTCAGCAAGACTGAACTAGGAAAACTCTTGAGTTTTAAAATCCCTATCTTAATCTTATTAACATCTCATAAAAGGGGTCAACTACTTAATCTTAAAAGTAAGTGAATAGCTGTAGGGTTTATACAGGCCATCAGCCAGCTCCTTCAGGAATTAAGCTGTATTTGTCTTACAATTTGAATGACTTCACAAGCATTAGGGAAAAGCAACTCAAGGTCAAATCAGAGATAATTTAAAATGAAATCAATTTACCTTTGCTATTTGGTCTATAAAAATTTAAAGAGTACTCATCCTAATTTTTACTATAGTAAATAGTAAATATTTCTAAGTAAAGAATTAAGAAGTAATTACTTGAATCCAAAAATAAATAGAAGTTAAGGCATTTGTCTTGCATGGAGCCAACCCCAGATATGGCTTCTCCCACATACACACTTCTAGAAGCCACTGAGTACCAACAAATCTGGCCTCAACCCCAAATATCTTTTAATAATATACACATATTATTAGAAATATACTGCATATCCTATGCATATTTTACATAAGATCATGATAAATATTATGTTCTTACTAAACACACACAAAAAAAGTCTACAGTATTAATGGATACAAGGAACACTCTTAAATTTCCAAAATATTGTTCACTATATTGAAAGTCAAGGATTGAAAAAATAATATTATGAACTGACGAGTTAGACTCCCAAGTTAAATCTTAAAGCAACTACTTTGGCAATACTATTACTTTTCTCAGTAGGAGATTAGAACTACATGCAAATGTAGTAATGTAATTGGCTTTAAAATTAATTAATGCAATCTTATGCACATAAATTTTTCTAAATTTCATACTCTACATGAATTTTTTAACATTTCATACTCTACAGTTTCTGATTGCTCTTGTTTGACATGAATACATTGATAGTGGCAGTCAAATACATTTGAATTTTCTGTATTCAATAATCATTTTATAGTATATACTGTACATCTGTTTATATGATTTTATAGTTGAATAGTAAACTCAATTCAAGGGCAACTGATTGTAGAAAAATAGACACAATAATAAAAATTGCGCATTGCCATTTCTGTATCAATATAAGAATGACTATGGACTGCAAAGCATAACCTGAAAATAGTATCTCTTTTTATTTTATGAAATAGTTTGTCTTAGTGCCAGTGTCTTTGTAGAAATGGCTCTGGAATACATTCAATTCATAATTTAATCAATTTTAAATACACATTACTCCATTTTTCTTGATTTAGAGGCTAATGGATTAAGATGGGACTATCAATATTCAATGTTAAAAATAGTATTCCTCTATCAAATCCTGTTGCAGGTAAAAAGCTTTAGGTATTGCAGGGCTTTCACTTATGTACTACAATATTTTTATTTTGGCAAAAAATAAAAGATACAAAGGATAAATAGATAAATGAAACAGAAAAAGTCACTAGGTAATTCATATACAATCTAAAGTAGATAAATGCAATTTTTGAAATTTAGGAAAAAAACATAAATTCAGATTGTGAGTTGATTGACTTAGCTAATGTAAATGATTCTCAACAAAGCATTGAACATTTATGAGTATTAGCATACTTAAGATGAGGATAAAAATTCATAATTCAAAGAATTCGGGTAGAGATTTGGTATGGGCAAACAAATATTTAGAAACATGTACAATATGCATGATGCACTAAATAAATTTAACTCTACCATTTTCACCTTTTAATTGTTTTCTTTCTTCTAAAAGTTATCAATTGATTTTTAAAATGAAAGTCATTATGCTTTCTAATATTTGGCTAAGCAAATAATATAAACAATAAAGATGGAATGCATGTTCCACAATTCATTGAAACTATGTTTATTTTTATTTTTATTATTTTTGGCAAACAAGGCTGTTCACCATTTTATTTCTTTAAGCAGGATTACATCATTGTTTTTTAGTGTCTGCAGAGTATTTTAATGAGTCTAATGGTTCTTTTGTTTTCTTTTGTTACTGGTTGGCTTCTATCTGTTGGAGGTCACCAGAGACTAAACTAAACTGTTGCATCTCTGAGATCTGTATTCAATTTTTAATCATTGCCAGCTTATTTCTTGTGAGAGATGCATGGGTCTTCTCAGTCTATTACCAACTGAAACTGCATAGCATGACCCGTTGCCCTGCTTATGGAAATTAGATTTTTTTCCACTTATGTATCATTTTATACTTTTCAATGTCAACTTTAAATTCGTATAAAATTATACCACAGATAACCACTGAACATTATCACAATTTGTACTTTATGTATGAATCTCACAGAACAGAGCAATTTTTAGTCGTCAACTTTGTATTTCATGTCAAGGCATCTTTTGTGTTAGAGATCTTGCACTTGTAAATATCGTTACTAGGCAGCTTAAACTGTTTCACAGCCTGCAGAGACACTGAATCTTTATTATTTATTGATTGAAAAAAAGGGATCTAGCTATTGAGAAAGATTAAAATTAAACAGTGACAGCATTTAATATTATAACAGGGTGTCCTGCTGCTGTCTGTAATAGGGTTTTCTTTAGACCAAATGCACAGTATTGTATTCCCTGTTTACAGCTATGCCTTTGAAAATCAATGAGCAATTGAAAAAAGATTGAGTAATGGAAGTGATAGGACAACTAGCCTGTTACTCTCTAGATGGGCTGTGACTACTCCAAGATTCTCATTCAACCAACACATATTACTCCCAAATCTCTAAACCCTTATTCCATAATAAATAAATTTCAATACATAAAATAGAGTATACAAAGAAAATGTGTAATTTTATTCACTAATGACAATCAGGAAATCATTTGTATTTATTTTTTTTATTTTGGTTATATTCTATATATTATGCCTTATGATGCTCAAGAATGACTCCTGATCTGCACTCAAAGATCACTCCTGGTGGTACTCAAGAGACCCATATGTGATGTTTAGGATGGAATCAAGGTCAATTGAATCCAAGGCATGAACCTTACCCACTGTACTGTTAGTCTAACCCATGAGTAAGATATATATATATATATATATATATATATATATATATATATATATATATATATAAAATTAAAAACATTTCATTTACTTTGGTACATGTATTTAAGAATAATATAAAATAGGGGCCAGAACAGTAGATCAGTGGTAGGGCATTTGCATTGCATGTGGCAGACTCAGGACTGACCTTGGTTTGATCTCTGGAATCCCATATGGTCCCCCAAGCCATGAGCAATTTCTTATCACATAGCCAAAAGTAACCTTTGAGCATCACTGAATGAGGCCCCCAAAAATCCAAATAATAAAAAATATGTATATAAAATAAAGATTAAAAGTTTAATACCATCCATTCTGTAAAACATATGAAAATAGTTCACATATAGTAAATGATTACCAACACATACTGATTCAGATGATATAAGGCACATTATGTATATAGTGAGCATATTAAACACTATACTATGTAAAAATCTATATAATCTTGTGAAATATAAATATATGTATTTACTATCTATAAATATATATACATATGTAAATATTCTTATAAAAATATTATTGATGAGGGTTGACCTGATAGCACAGAAGGGAGGCCTTGCATGCGGCCAAACCCAGGTTTGATCTCCAACAACCCATATGGTTCCTCAAGCCAGCCAGGATTGATCAGTGAGTGCAGAGCTAGGAGTCACCCTTGAGCACCACTGGGTATAACTTCAAAACCAATACATATTGTATGCATAATATGTAATTAAATTATGCCCCTGACAGTAGGTATAATTTTCTCCTAAGACTACCTTGGCTATTCAGAATGTTTATTAAATCATATAAAATTTAACTGCATTTGATTTATGTTTTTGAAAATGTAACAAGCATTTTCCTAGAATTTTTTTAAAAAGCCTTGATTTATGAGTTACTAATAGTTGAGTCTATGAGCATTTTTATATGAGTTGTAATGATTCCTCTTTGTGCAATATTGTGGGAGTGTAATGTTGGAATATTTAAATGTGAAGCCATGTGACACTAGTATTTAAAATCTTATACCTAAGATAAAATTTTAAAAATCCAACTTAAAATAAAAAAGAACATCATGGTTTCTATACATATTTAAGCCATTTTCTTTTATGACAGCAATCTTGAGATATTATAATTAAAGTACTTTAAACAAATAAATATAAAAGTAAATAAAGACATTAAAGTGAAAGAACTGTTGAGGTTAAAGTACTTGGTATGCATACAAGGAAACCTGGTCCAAATCCCTGCCACAAGATATGAACCCTGAGAACTACTAAGAGTGATCCCTAAATAAAGAAACTAAAGTAAGACTTGCACATCAAAAGTAAGCCCTGAATACTAAATAAGTAAAGAAAAATAAATAAATAAATAAATAAATAAAAAATATTCTTTTCTAAAGAGTAATTTCTACCTGATTTTCAGATTTTTACTTCTTTCTTAATTACAAGCAGTTCAGAATATGTGATTAATCTCAATGTCATACTGAAGACTAAAAGCATCTTCAAGGAGGAAACAGCACTCTCCAAACAAGTGGAAGCAGACATAAACAGATGGGATTATATTAAGCTGAGAAGCTTCTGCTCTTAAAGAAAATAGTGCCCAAGATACAAAAGCCACCCACAGTATGGGAGTATTCACCCAATACCCATCAGACAAGAAACTAATATCAAAAATATACAAGATGCTTAATAAGAAAAAAATATATGACCCCATCAAAAAATGGGGAGAAGAAAATAGACAATTTCTCAAAGAAGAAATACAAATGGCCAAAAGACACATGAAAAAATGCTCCACATCACTAATCATCAGGGAGATGCAAATCAAAACTACAATGAGGTACCATCTCACACTACAGAGACTGGCACACATCACAAAGGAGAAGAACAATCAGTGCTGGCTGAGATGTGGAGAGAAAGGAACTCTTAATAACTGCTGGTGGGAATGCCCTCTAGTGAAGCCTTTATGGAAAACTATATGGAGATTCCTCAAAAAAACTGGAAATTGAGCTCCCATTTGATCCAACTATTCCACTCCTAGGGAATAGCTAGGGAATAGGATATACCCTAGGAACACAAAAATACAATACAAAAATCCCTTCCTCCCACCTATATTCATTGCAGCACAGTTTACAATAACCAGACTCTGGAAACAACCAAGATGCTCTTCAACTCTTCAATGGCTAAAGAAACTGGTACATATACACAATGGAATATTATGCAGCAGTCAGGAAAGATGAAGTCATGAAATTTTCCTATACATGAATGTACATGGAATCTATTATGCTGAGTGAAATTAGTCAGAGGGAGAGAGATAGACACAGAATAGTATCACTCATCTATGGTTTTTCAGAAAAATTAAAGACATTACTGTATTAAGGCCCAGAGACAAGAGTTAAGGGCTGGGAGGGCCTGAAGGACTGGCTCTCAATTTGAAGCTCACCACAGAGTGGTGAATGCTTTTAGAGAAATAACTACACTAACAACTAGCATGACAGTGAGAATGAGAGAAGTAGAATGTCTGTCATGATATAGGCAGGAGCGGGGGAATCAGGGGAGCAATGGTGGTGGAAATTCACCAGTTGTACTGGTGAAGGTGGACTATTCTATTTATGACTGAAACCCAACTACTAACATGCTTTTAATTATGGTGCTTAAATTAAGATTTATATTTAAAGAAAAGAACATGTGATTAGGCATACTTAGTTATATTATGCTCCCCTGTAGTATGACAGTTTACATTCGATAATTTTATAATATTTATTTTTCTATTTTACATATTTACTACTAATAATTGGAAGTGGGCTCTTAGAACCCATTTTCCTAACTTCTTATATATTTGTTAGATGTATTATATAGATGTGTATAATGGGTCAGGGAAAAAATTGGATCTCCAAATTATACTGATAGGATTCTGGATAGTTTACTTCCAAATTGCCACTTTGGCATATTGAACGTTTTGATGTAAATCTACTATAGAAATTGTCTGTGCCAAGAGGACATTTACACTCCTTGGTTTCCTTAAAAATAAGAAAAAATATCACTCATGTAAACAGTATTATCACTGCCAAAGATGTAGGAGATTGCCTTATCACCAGTGATAGGGTTTGGAGTCAAGAAGCCAGCAAAAGTTAAACTTTCCTTTACATACTCACAAGTCCAAACCATTATATCTTACCAAATTTTTTCTTATAAAGAGAAGGGTTTCAAGATAACTGTTTTGCCTACTTATAACATCAAACTTTAAGCATCCAATCAGCCTGTACATAAAAATTAATTTTATTTCATTATTTCCTTTTATCAGTAGGCATATGAACCCAAGAGTCATATAATGGTAGAGGGAAAAATATTTTCCAACAAAGTCCTTGATCGTGAACACCAATATATGTTCTTAGTTTGTACTAATTTATTATTGATTATAGATTAAAATTTATATAAAAATTGTAATTATATTAGTATGTAAAAAGAGGATTAACATTATTTGTGTATATATATCAGTATACATCTTCATAAAAGTTTGGTTTGTAAAATTATATAGTATAAAGGAAGGGAAGATAGTCAATATAATTCATCCTAGAGGTCATTTTTTTCTTTTCCTTTGTATTTTAGGCCACAGCCAGCAGTGCTCCAGGTTTACTTCTAGCTGTGTTATTAGGAGTTTCTTCTAGGACCTAGGTCAAATGGGAGGACCATATATGTTTCTGGGGATATAATTGAGTTGAATATCTGCATGGAAGCATCTGTTATTGTCTCCCTGATTCCATTTTGTCTTTTTAATTTTCTTTTTGTAGTAAACCATTCATTTATTAAAGTGTGGAGTGAAGGAAGGCAAGAAAGAGGGTGCCATAAACTGATGGAAGAAAAAGGAACAGTTCTCACATTTGTGCACTCAGAAGGAAAGCAAAGAAATACCAGTGGAACAAAAAGCATCAAGCAAGCAACCCAACCACATAAAATGCCAATAAAGTATAATGAGTCATCAAAAATACCTACATTATAGGTTAAGGCGGAGTAGAAATTGGACCAATAGGCCATCATGAGCAATACAACAGAAGCTTACCATTTAAGATAAAGAAACTGTAACACCAAAACTTTTCGAGGCTACATGTAAATTTACATAAATATTATCCAAGAACTCAGAATGTTATCTGAAAATTTCTCTATCAACACCTATGTGATGCATCATATCAACAATAAATTAAAATACATAATAGATATATTTTTAAATTTTGGGGAGGATGTTAGGCCACACCTGTTGATTACTGAGTCCTACAATACTCAGTATTTCTTCTCCACCCTAGGGTGTGATTTGGTGATTAGATTACTGGATCCCTCCCTGCTTAGTATTCATTCTCCACCCTAGCATGTGGTCTGCTACTTGCTAATAAAAGCACTGGTTTCAGAAAAACAGAGCATTCATTCTCTTGTCTTCCTCCATTAAACTGCCTTCCTTATTAGGTGTGTAAGGCTTGTGTGTTGAGATTTCTGGCTTGCATGTTGGAATTCCTGAACCTGTTCTTGTTCCCTTTCACTTTGTAGGTTATTTCTTGCATTGACTTTTGCTTTCAGACACCTCTCTCTCCAGGTCCTGGTTTTGGAGCTTGAGGCTTTCTTCACACATACTTAGATTACTTCTGGCTCTATATTCAAGGACTATTTCTGACTGTGTTTGAGAGAGCATATATTGTACCAGGAATTGAACCTGGGTCTGCAATGTGCATTAATGCTTGTGCTATCTCTACACTCCAGTTAATTGCATCAGTGATACTGAAATGAGTTTTAATATTTAAATGCAGTAAAAAATTTCAGTGTTTATCCTAAATTATATTTTAGATTAGTCATTTCAGGATTGCACTTTTCACCATATTCATTCATTCATTCATTCATTCATTCATTTATTTATTTATTGGTTTTTGGTTCACACCCGGCAGTGCTCAGAAGTTACTCCTGGCTATACGCTCAGAAATCCCTCCTGGCAGGTTCAGGGGACTATATAGTATGCTGGGATTCAAACCACTGTCCTTCTGCATGCAAGGCAAATGCCCTACCTCCATGTTATCTCTCCAGCCCCTCACCATATTTCTTATTACTATTTTGGTACAGATGTGATAGATTATTCTTTGATACTTGTCTTTTCACAGCACCTTTACAATGTAAAAATTATTCCAAAGTTAAGTGTTTTTAAATATATAGATAGTAAAATAAACATACTTTATAGTAAACCTACTCACCTCACATAGTTTTAATTTCACTCAGGTACAAGCTCTATTAAATAAATCTTGGAGTTTATTTCACAATTTAAAAACTATATTTGCCTTTTAAGATAGCTTAACATTTCTTATCTTTAAATAAGTTTTTCCTAATTTTCTTCTCATGGAATACCTTTTTCAGTATTTTTTAAAATTGCTATGATGTGGGGGAGCAATAGCACAGGGGTAGGGCATTTGCCTTACATGTGACTGACCTAGGGAGGTCCTGGGTACAATACTTAGGAGTGATTTCTGAGCACATAGCTTGGAATAATCCTTGACCATCAGCGGTGTGGTCCATAAAACAAAAACAAAGAAAAGTAAAATTTTTATAGGGCCACACACATCAATATTCAGGACTTACTCCTAGTACCTTGCTAAAGTGCTTTGTATCTTTGTATCTGTGCTGCTTTGAATCAGTTTGTATCATTTTGTATCTTGTGGGGCTCAAGGGATCATATGGGGATCCAGATAGTGAACTGGATTACATATGTGCAAGGCAAATGTCTCCAGCCCCATATTTATTTTTTCTAAAAATAATTCTTTGATAACAAGCATTGTTTTATTTGTTTGTTTGTTTGGTTTATGAGATAAACCCAATAATCCTCTCCTTGTTCTGTTCCCAAGGATCACTTCCAGAGGCTTCCGGGAGACCATATATAGTGAAGAATCAGTTGTATGGGTCAAGTTTATGTAAGGAAAGCCTTATCCCCTGTATTATCTCTCTGGTTTCTCAAACTTTTTCTTTTAATTCTTGAAATTGTCACCTGTGTCCCAAAGAGACCAGTTAGTTTTCTGTATGTTTGTTAATCTGTGATAGGAAACATTACATTTGTCATCTTTGATGTATAGAATAGAAATTGAGATATCTCATTATTCCACATGTTTTGAAGATTACATATTTCTTTATCAGTGAAAAAATGCTATTATTATATGAATATTTATCATTAATTTAATTTAATTTATTTTTTATAGAGGAGAACTAACATAGTCCCTCACTGCCACAAATTATGCAGTTGAGTATCCCACATTAGGGGAAATTGCAGGGGTCAGTACATCTGGAGTGCAATGAGTAAGCATCACATGGGAAAATTACCTTTATGATTGTGGTATTGCTCCTTCCAGATATTAATCATTAATTTTAAAATAAGGTACTGAACGATATATTTTTTGATTATTTGACAAGGGGTTTTGTTCTTTGCATAAACTGTTGAGTATTGGGGCTGGTGAAGTGGCGCTAGAGGTAAGGTGTCTGCTTTACAAGCGCTAGCCAAGGAAGGACCGTGGTTTGATCCCCTCACGTCCCATATGGTCCCCCCAAGCCAGGGGCAATTTCTGAGTGCTTAGTCAGAAGTAACCCCTGAACATCAAATGGGTGTGGCCCCCCCAAAACAAAAAACTGTTCAGTATTAGTTTTTTAAGTACATGTATTTAATAATTTCTGTTGTGGAAGTATTTTTTTTATTATTTCTGTATTTTATTATTAAAATTTTGAAAATACTTAACATTCATGTATTTTTTCAAAAACATAGATTTCTACGATTATTAATGTCCAACTTAAGTTATATTTTGCTTATTCTATGTAACTAAATCAGCTTATTAATAGAATGAATTACAACTCACATGTTTTATTGCTCTAAATGCTACCTTTTATATATAAGTACAGCTTAAAAACCACAGAATTAAGATAAGGAGTGATGTTTCCACTAAAATCCTTCCTTTCTTATTTAAGGTCAACATCTAAATATATCTTTCTTCAAAGTTTCCAAAATTTCAGAGTCATAACTTAAAAATTGCTGAGTCAATACCATGAGTAAGTGAAGGAAACATATAGTATATCTCCACCCTATTAAATCATACATGTTAGGAATATGAGATGAATTTATAGCAATCATTACTACCTTGTTAGTCCTCTGATATCTAGTGCAGCTGATGTAGTAGAAAAAATAATGTTGCTACTCGAGGTCTACTAAATGTTGAGACAGACTTATCCTAGACCTCTAACCTAGGAGAGCATAGGACAACCCACAGAAGAAAAGCTGAAATAATTTTGATAAAATGTCAAGCTCTATGAAAAAGGACAGAATTATGATAAAGAGAACTTTATAATTGAAAAGATGGAGAACAGAGAAGTCAGGACTCTATTAATGAAAGGTCTTTCTTTATATATACATATAGATGCTTAGAGAAACTAAGATAGTCAATGAATGAAAATTTTTATTTTCCTTATTTTTTCTAAAAGAGGTGAAATCTATTAGCTGAAATCTTACCATAAGAAGGCATTTTTTAACACATGTTCTTTACCATTGCATGGGAAAAAGTAAGTAAAGTGTAACTAACTCTCCCAAAATGATATCAACATGAATATCTATATGGAACAAAATTATCACATTTCAAAAAGTCAGCTTAATATTAATGTGGTATGTTGGCCTTTTAAATAAGTTGAAGACAAAATTCATAATATGGAACAAACAGTAAAACAATACATAGCTATTTCTTATGAAACATCATATTCAAAATAACATCAGATTAAATATAATGTAAATCCAATATAACATTTTATCATTTTCTAAGAAAATATTTTTTGCTAACTCATGTTGTACAATGAGATTTTTCCATGAATGAATTCCCTAGATAATCATTTCAAACACATTACTTAATTTATTGTAATTAAAATATTTCTATAATGTTGAACTTAATTTCTAGGTTCAATAAAATATAACAAAATTTAAGGGAGCCAAGTTATTTTTGCAACCTTTTTTTAAAGTGCTATTACATGTACAGTTACTGTAAACTAGAAGGGCTACTTCATAAAATCTAAAACTCTTGATAAGTCCCCAATGTGTTTAAAATAAACATGTCACTATCAAGCAGGTAGCCATAGTGTTTTAATTCCAAAATAGAATAAAATAATTGGTAAGAAAAATATGCTTCTTTTTCATAAAAATCACGTGTGTAGAGAACTTATAAAATAATCAGTCAATAGCATTCAAATCGCTAATATATTATAATGATCATTTTGTTTGCACAGCATAACAATAATCAACGCATCATTCATAAATTACCTAAATAGCTATTTTTGTATAACTTAAAATTGTTTGATGAGTAAATAATTTTATTTGTATGTAGTAGAATTTTTCTCAAAAGCTAAAATAATAATATTTCCATATTTTGCTTCTTTTATGAGTATGTACTAAATTTTTAGGACCTTCTTTCTCCACAATTTTCTTCTTTGAGTTAGACATGCACGTTTGTATACAATTTTATAGTACAAAAATGTTCCTATAGTCTCTCTTTTTTTTTCAGCCACACCCATTGATGCTCAGGGATCACTCCTGGCTATGAGCTCAGAAATCGCTCCTGGCTTGGGGGACCATATGGAATGCGGGGGGATTGAACCACGGTCTGTCCTAGGCTAAAGAGTGCTTGCGCTACTGCTCAGGCGCCAGTATATTCTTTGGATCTAGGGTTTTCTGATGATGCAGTTGCTAACTAATTATGAACTTATATATAGTTTGAGTATGAAATGCAGATGAAACAAGAGTTCATATCAAACTGAATTTGAACAGAAATGGCATTTTTTTAAAGATTCCAAATTAACTTGGCCAGAACTCTTGTTATTAGATCTTCCTTATTCAATAAAATAAAATTTCCAATATAGTTGCAGAAAGATGTTACATAAATTTTATAATAAGTAAGCTATGGGATCTGGAATATAAAACCATGTCTGTCAAGGATAATTAATTAAAGTTTAATTTACATACATGTGAAAAAGTATTCAAATCAAAAGATTCCTCACAGTCAAGAGCTTTCATATTTAAACTGTAGAGTGAACAATGATGAAACATTTATTATTATAAACAATATTTCATGACTGTATTGTGTATAAGGCACATCATTTCTAATTATTATACTGTTGTTTTCTTTAGCAATTGAGTTTACTCACTAGTACTTTTTATTGTTTTTGTTTTTTTGGGGGGACACACCCGGTGATGCTCAGGGATTACTCCTGGCTATGCGCTTAGAAATCACTCCTGTCTTGGGGGATCTTATGGAACACTGGGGGAATCAAACCACGGTCCGTCCCTGGTAAGCCATGTGTAAGGCAAACTCTCTACCCCTGTGCCACCACTCTGGCCCCTAGTCACTAGTACTTTTTAATTTTGAAGTAAAAATAATTTCTACCTAACCCTCAAATTAAAATACTTGTTTATCATAATTTGATAAAGAATTTGATCATATTTATATGATGAAGAAACTATGTGAGTTTACTATCAGTTCAGAAAGAATTTCTCTCTACCTTGAATTTTTTGTTCACATTTTTAAAAGCAGTCAACCAAATCACAACAATTTTAGTCCATTGATATGACAAAAAGTAAACTTTAAAATTTTACCAACTTTCATACTTATCACCAATAGGAATCAAAGGTACAGTTATAGTTAAAAATCTACATAGTGAAAACACTGGGTATAAATGTAAAAATTCATTTTGCTCACTACAGTGATTACTTATGGGTAGTCAGTAATCTATATGGTAGCAATCTATTTCAATTTCTGTGCTAATATCAATTTCTGATAATTGTGAATTAGTACATGAGACACAGCATGACATTTCACAGTATTATCTAAGTAAATATATTTTGTATAACTAACTGAATATTTAACATATACACTCAAGATTTGGTAAACACCAAATGTAAGCATCTTAGTGATCAAGTTGGGATTAGATAGAGACTTAAAAACATCAATATTTCTCATGATAAAAAATACTCTAGATATAGATTTAACAGATAATAAGGAAGATATAATCACATTTGGAAATTACATATATTCATTATGAGAATGGCAAAATATAGAAACCTAGTATAAAATTATTTTACTATGTTTCATAAAGATGCACTATATTGCTTTCCAATTTTAATAAACTACCTAAACAAGTCTTTTGTTGAATATGAACATATAATCATGCACAAATTTTAATTATATATGGATGTGCTCTTTTCTTTGTATTGAGGAACCATAAATAGTACTGAAACTGCAGGAAATATGGTGAAAGCATGTATCAAATAAATAGCAATGCAAGAGTAAATTTTAGTGCTATATTTCAAGTAGATGAATGAGTCATATATCTAAAAGTCTGAAAGTTAGTATCTTATTTTCTAGGTTATATAGCTTCTAGAAAACACTACTTAATAATTATAAGATGAAAATTATTTATAATGAGGTTGCTACCATAACTAAGATTGTAATAGGGCTACAGGTATATTCCTTCTGATTCTTCCTTTCTTAGATACACAGGAAAGTATAAAATTGAAGCCCTTTACAGTGAAATGAGGTTGTGTGATTAGTTTAAATAGAAAATGAAAGGTGAAATGATGCTTAGTGCTTGACTACAACAGGAGGGAAAGTTCGCATTTATCTGGGCTACATGTTAAGGTACTTCTGTCACAAAATGCAAGTCTCTATGTCATTCTAATTCAGTTACATGGAATCAACACAGCTCTTGTCTCAGACATACTTGGAATAAGATAATCTATTCATTTACAAAGTTATTGTCCTACAATGTTCTGTCAAACAGTTATTGTCCTACTCTATTTCACAACTAAGGGGGATAGTTCATGGTTAACACTTAATTGGGAATCAGAAAAATAAGAAATATCAGGGAACTTGGAAGGTTGAAAAGGGGAAGCTGTAGTTCTGTACCATACAGACTACAAAGTACATTGTTTTTCCTTTTGAAAAGATAACCAAAGACATGCAGGGGAAAAAAAGCCCATTTGTATGATTTATTAATGTGTATTTTTCACGATTTATTTCCTTGAGGTCTTTAAACATTATTATTTTTTATTTTCTAAAGTCTTATTACATCTAACGATTCATGCCATAAGATAAAGTTGTATCATTGCTTAATTGGTCATTTCATTTAATAGCTGCCTGTGCTGTTTACAATTAGAAATGACTTAGATTCATGAATTGTTAATTTTTGCTACACTGACTTCAATTTTTATTAGAGATAATTGTGTACTGAATATAAATTAAGTTATGAGACAAAAATTAGAATAATCAAGCATTTAAGTAGCTAATATTGGGTTTTAAAGGTCTTTCAAGTTTTCATAAAGCTCAGCAAAAAATAATCAATTTAGTTTCTTGTAAAGATAGAAGCATTCATTATGATTAATTTCTTGAATTTCTATAACTATAAAGAATATAAATATTTAAGAGAATTGTAATTGCTATGTATGTAAAATTTTGTGACAGAAATGTGTTGTGATTTTATGACAGATATGAGTGGCAGACATAGATATTCATTGGAAAAGATTGTTTTTCATTGTCTAGTTGCTATGAGAATGACTACCTGATAGTCTTATCTATTAGCATCTACAAGATTGCCCTTCAATTTTTACCTTAGGATACACTTTTCCTAGAATTATCTTCAGCTAATTTCTAATTAAGGTTGGTACACAAAAGTTTTATCTGAAGTAAACTTATTTAAATAAAGCAGTTCTTGGTCTTATGGGACCCAATGTGCTGTCAGATATTTCATCTTGACTCAAGATAACTTATTCTGTTCAACATTGACTCCTGATCTTATTACTAGACAGTTTACTAAGTAAAAGTTTTGACTTACAAAAGCAATCAGAAAATTGGAAAGCAAAAAAATCACAATTTTGATCATATGCAGAAAGTAAAAGATTAATTTTTAGTAATGTTCATTGTCTTTGAAAATCGCTAGTAGTTCAGATATCTTCACATTCTTTAGTGTATACTGCGACAATTTCTTATATTTTAAAATTTAGTTTAAATAATAATTATAATATTTAAAATAATTAACATATATACATTGTTATTTTAAAGTATTATATATATCACAACAAAAATATCTTCAAGGAAATATGATGTATTATTCTGAGATTAAGGAAGTAAATTGTAAAATGTGTTATATTTATATCTAAATATCTATGCACTAGCAAAAAATTTCTGCAAATTAACTTCTCGATATAGTTCTGAATTCACAGTATAGATAATTAACCTTTATGCCAATTTTGTAATAAAATTGTGGATAATACAACCAATATTAAAAGTGCTATGAAGATAAAATTAGATATTTAATAAAAAGGGATTTTGAAAACTTGAGAAGTTTAATTTTCCTAGCTGCATATAGTAGGCATTGAATATAATAAATAGCATATATAGCATCACTAAACTTCTTTTGCACAAATAAAATACCTATAAACCATATAATATTCTACAAAGCCTTACTATGAGCTTTAATTCTCTCTATAAATATAATGGGTGACCATTAATGTTTACCTATCATTATGAACTGGCAAATAAGAAACAATGCCCAAACTTCTAATCTTTGTATCCAAAGCCACGTCTCAATCTTTCTGATTTTATTTCAAACTATAATAATATGAATTATTATGAATATTATTATAATATATATAATATATATAATATGAATATTATTATAATAATATGAGTTATTCTCTATTGCTCTATAAAATTTGAAGGAAGTCCCTTTGATATTGTACATAGAAAGTGATCCTTTTATTTTTTAATTTTTATTGTGATCAAAGTGAATTACAAATTTTTCACAGTAATATTTAAGGTACATAGTGACAATGAATGAGGGATATTCTCACTTCCGGTGCTGTCCTCTCTCCACACCTGTTCCTGGCATGCATCCTATATCTCTCTCCTTACCCCCAGAATGCTAGTGTAATTGATCCTCACTTGTACAGTTTGTTGTAGATTGGGTATCAATTCTGTTGTTGTTGACTTTGGATTTGGTGTTCAAGTCTAATCATTTTTATTTCCACTAAATGTACATATGACTGTCTGGTCTTGGTAGCATCCATTTTCCCTCAATTTATGAGGCTGCATAAAATGATTTAAGTTATGTGGATCTGATGGAGATAAAAAGGAAAAGAAAAAAGAAAAAACAAAACAAAACAAAAGAGGGAGGAGTCCGTCTGGTTGTTATAAATATCAATTTAGAAGAAAAAGGGTAAAAGAAAAAATGATAACAAAACAAAACAAACAAAACAATAAGAGCAAAAAGAACTAAAATGAACAAACAAAAAAACACAAACCAGCAGCTACAAAAATAAGCAACAAACAAAAAACAAACCAAAAACAAAACAAAAGAAACAAACAGTCAAAAACCTCAAACCAGAAACTACAAAAAACACTTTGTGTTTCTTTTTTTTTTTTAACAAAGGCAGTTAGTTTTGGGGAAATTATAAAAGGAATTAATTCCCTTGGCCTAAGAGATACTGGGTTTTTCAGCCCTTGAAACATACTGTCATGGGACCAACTAAAGGCTCTATACACACTCACTTTCACACCACAAGGTCTTTTTATGGTGCCAGGCAACTTTCCACTCAGTTGTGGATGATAAAATCAATCTCTAACTAGAGATCTTGGAATTTACACAGGTCATAGGACTACACCTTGGATAGAGTCTTTCTTTACAGTTCTAGAAGTTCTGTTCCAACACTGTTATTGTAATCAGTCTTTTATAAATGATGGTCTTCATTTTTGCACAGATCCTAGGTTGAAACCAGGGATACAGGTTTTTCATTATGTTTCCAGAAGCTCTGTTCAGCCACATTTGTCAAAGTCAGACCTCTGGGCTTGGAGATTTTGGTTTTTGTACAGGTACTAGGCCAATTAGACTAGGGTCTTTTTTTTTTTTTTTTTTGGTCCCAGGGTAAGTTCTGCAGAGTCTTGGCTGTCAACGTGAGTCTTCTGTTGTTGATGATCTTGGTTTTTGCACATATCAAAGGGTGATGTGTCTTCTGATTTTATCTTACTGGTATGACAACCTGCTCTTAGGTCAGGTTATTGCTATTTCCTCTTTGTCAGGGTGTCCTATCAGAACAGGTGTGAGATCGTGTTAGAGCGATATTAGGAATTTCCCAGGGAGGAGTTTTGTTCCTGGTGCTGTTGCAGGGAACTGTGTCGGTTCTATGTCTGGGGTCTAGGTCACTTCCTGATCACATGGAGTCTAAGTTGACCCTTTTTTTTTTATAAAAAAAAGTAATATCTTTATAATTTGTTTTGATGTTTTTGTTTTTGGGCCACATCTAATTAAGCTCAATCTCTTGCATTCAGAAATCACTCCTGGCCAGCTCATAGGATCATATGGGTAACCAGGGATCAAACCAGGGTCGGCCTTGTGCAAAACAAATACACTACCCACTGTGCATTTGCTCTAGCCTCAGCAAGAAATTCTTGTTAGAAATAATTTAACTGTTCTTCCAGAAATCCCAGCGCTAGTAGCCTCAATCTAGAGCCCACTAACCATTATATTTGTGCAAGCACC
Organism: Suncus etruscus; assembly: GCF_024139225.1. Lineage (NCBI taxonomy): Eukaryota > Metazoa > Chordata > Mammalia > Eulipotyphla > Soricidae > Suncus > Suncus etruscus. The sequence goes on along the minus strand of NC_064848.1, from coordinate 134,835,192 downwards.
CAATACCATAGACTCATCTAACTCTTAAAACAAAGACACACTTACCAGCAAAAAATCATTAAAAAATTGACCTTCTAGCTGATGGCAGTGCCCTCCTTCTGGGTATGTGTGCAGGTTAACTCCCTTACCCTGCTGAAGCTCTGACAGATACACACACAACTTTCCTACTTTTCTGTTAATCTCTGCACAGATATTTAGCCCTCAAAAGATCCAGCTCTGCAGGTTTTGTGTTACATCCCCAAGGATGGCTTAAAGCCAAGTCATTCCACCTCCCCCCACACCTCATACTTCCAGAAGTCCCGGCAACCACGTCCATGAACCACCAATGCTGTAGTCACATGAGTTCATTGGTCCATTCCACACAGCCTGAACGTACTTTACCATGCAACTGCCCTTTTAATACTGGCTTCCCAGTAGCAATCCACTAAATTAGATACAAAATTATCATAGTCACATAAGCAACAACACAAAACAAACAACAGAATGATCAACTACCAATGAAGAGATTAGTAAACCTTCCGTAATAATGACCCCATTGCTAGATGACAGTTTTCATATATTTTATTTTGAGAAAGACCTTTTTTTTAATAATTTCATTACTATTAAGTTGTACCATCCAATATTAGGTAAATTATTTCTATCTGCTGAAAAAAAATCCAACAGGAAGTTTGGAGAACTCGTGTCAAAGGCAGAGAGAATTGTCACACTTGTGGTGGGACTGGTGTTGGAAAATTGAATTCCAGGAACATAGTGAGAAGCCCTGCAAACTACAATTTTTAAAATAAAGAAAATTGGGGCCAGAGCAGTGGCACAGGATGTAGGGCGTTTACCTTGCAAGCGCTAACCTAGGATGGACAGCGGTTCAATCCCAGGGGCGATTTCTGAACACATAGCCAGGAGTAACCCGAGTGTCATGGGTGTGACCCCAAAACAAAGAAACAAACAAATAAAAAAAAAACAAAAGAAAGAAAATTAATTTAAAAGTAACTTAAAATTGGGCAGTTTTCCTGAAACAAACAAACAAACAAACAAAAGGCAATGGATATCTGAAACAAGAAAGATTGAGATAATAATTAGCCACCCAGAAGACACTAAAAGCTTCCTTTTAAAATAATTATTAACCGTGAAATAAAGTAATATTTATGACTGCCTTATAAATAAATATCTAAAGTAATAAAATGACCTGTATACAACACCATAACTATTGAGTTTTTTAGAAATAATTTATATGATGTATGACATGACAATTTGTTCAAAATAACTGGCAATCTCCCACAAAACTATTTCTTTAACTTAGTGGAAATACAATGATATCCAAATAAAAGGTGGGGAATTGGGAAGTTAATTAATTAATTAATTAATTTATTTATTATTTTCTGACCAAGCCTGAGTGGTGCTCAAATGTATTTCTGTTGTGCCCAGGATCTCTCCTGTTAGGGCTTAAAAGAATATTACGAAGACTGAAATATCACATTTTGGATGATGTTGGCAATTCTTTTATGATTGGGAAAAGTATATGCATGTAAAAGTGTGAATATAAAACCCTAAAATTACATAATATTATAATACTGGAAAATAATAACTAAATAAATAAATCTTAACCTAATTAATATCAGGTTGTTTGCCTTGCTCACTGCTAATCCAGGATGGACCCAGGTTCAATCCCTGGGTTTTCATATGGTCTGAAGAACTTGCCAGGAGCAATTTTTTTTCTTTTTTTTTGTTTTTGTTTTTGTTTTTGGTCACACCCGGTGACACTCAAGGGTTACTCATGGTTATGCACTCAGAAATCGCTCCTGGCTTGGGGAACCACATGGGACCCTGGGGATCAAACCTTATTGCTGCGCTATCACTCTGAACCTGTCAGGAACAATTTCTTAATGCAGATCTGGGAGGAATCCATGAGTGCATTCAGGTGTACCCTCCAAAATATAAATTATATTTAACTTTAATATAAATTAAAAATATTCAGCAATGTATTTCTAAATTACCAAGGGAATAATTCTAAACATCTTTTTAAATATACGTAAGATTAATTAGTATTTAAGCATTTCAAAAATCTGAATGCTATTTTTTCATTTTGCACAAGTTAATATTTTATTATAGTTAATTGTATTTTTGCTTTTTATAATTGATTTTTTTATTTTTAATAATATTTTTATTTAAATACATTAATTACAAACATGATTTTACTGGGGTCTCACTCATGTAAAGAACACCCCCCTTCAGCAGTGCATTATTCCATCACTAATGTCCCAAATCTCCCTCCTCCTGACATCACCCACACCTGTATTCTAAGCTTTTCTACTTTCCACATTTATTCATTTTGTTACGATAGTTCAAAGAGTATGTATTTCTCTAACTACACTCATCACTCTGTGGTGAGCTTCATGCCATGAGCTGAAATTTTCAGTCTTTGTCTCTTTGTATATGCGAATTATTGCAAAAATATATTTTATTTTTCTTAAAACCAATAGATGAGTGAGACAATTCTGCATCTATCTCTCTCTGACTTATTTCACTCAGCATAATAGATTACATGTACATCCATGTTTAGAAAATTTTTATGACTTCATCTCTATTGATGGCTGCATAATATTCCATTATATATATATGTTCCTATATGTTCCACGATTTCTTTAGCCATTCATCTGTTGAAGGACATCTTGGTTGTTTCCAGAATCTGGCTATTGTAAACAGAGCTGCAATGAATATAGATGTGAGGAAGGGATTTTTGTATTGTATTTTTGTGTTCCTCGGGTATATCCCTAGAAGTAGCATAGCTGGATCATATGGGAGCTCAATTTCCAGTTTCTGGAGGAATATCAATATCGATTTCTATAAAGGTTGAACTAGATGGCATTCCGACCACAGTGATTAAGAGTTCCTTTCTATCCACATCCCCGCCAGCACTGTTTGATCTGATTCTTTGTGATGTGCGCCAATCTCTGTGGATGTGAGATGGTACCTCATACTTGTGTTGATTTGCTTCTCCCTGATGATTAGTGATGTAAAGTACTTTTTTCATGTATTTTTAACTATTTGTATTTTTTCTGACAAAATGTTTGTTTATTTCTTCTCCCTATTTTTTTTTATTGGATTAGATTTTTTTCTTGTAAAGTTCCATCAGTTTATTGTATATTTTGGATATTATCCCCATTATCTGATGAGTATTGAGTGAATAGGTTCTCTCACTCAGTGGGTGGCTCTGGTACCCTGGCCACTATTTCCTTTGAGGTGCAGAAGCTCTCCAGCTTAATATAATCCCATCTGTGTATCTCTGCTTCCACTTGTTTGGAGAGTGCTGTTTCCCCCTTGAAGATGCCTTTAGTCTCAATGCCATGGAGTGTTTTACCTATGTGTTGTTCTATATGGTTTCAGGTCTGATATCAAGATCTTTAATCCATTTGGACTTTACCTTCGTACATGATGCTAGCTGGGGGTCTGAGTTTGCTATTTTCAAGTGGTTACATAGTTGTTCCACACCACTTGTTGAAGAGGCTTTCCTTGCTCCATTTAGGATTTCTTGCTCCTTTATCAAAAATTAAGTGACTGTATGTCTAGCGAACATTGTCTGAGTACTCAAGTCTATTCAACTGATGAGGGTCTGTCTTTATTCCAATACCATGCTGTTTTGAAAACTATTGCTTTTAATACAGTTTAAAATAAGGAAAGTAATACCTCCCATATTCCTTTTCCCAAGGATTGCTTTAGCTATTCGAGGGTGTTTATTTTTCCAAATAAATTTCAGAAGTGTTTAATCCTCTTCTTTGAAGAAGTCATGCATATCTTTAGAGTGATTGTATTAATCAATACAATGCTTTGGGGAGAATTGCCATTTTAATGATGTTAATCCTGCCAGTCCATGAGCAGTGTATGTGTTTCCCTTTCCTTGTGTCCTCTCTTATTTCTTGGAGCAGGGTTTTATAGTTTTCTTTGTATAGGTCCTTCATGTCTTTGGTCAAGTTGACTCCAAGATATTTGAGTTTGTGTGACACTAATATGAATGGTGTTGTTTCCTTAATGTCTATTTTTTCCTATCATTATTGGGGTATAAAAAGGTCATTGACTTTTTTTTGTTTGTTTGTTTTTTTAGGTCAAACCCAGCAGCGTTCAGGGTTTACTTCTGGTTCTACACTCAGAAATCACTTCTGGCAGTCTCAGGGGACCATATGGGATGCCAGGATTCAAACCACCATCCTTCTGCATGTCAGGCAAATGCCCTACCATCATGCTATCTCTCTGAGCCCAATGCCATTGATTTTTGCATGTTAATCTTGTAGCCTGACATATTGCTATATGAATCTAATATTTCTAGCAGCTTTTTGGTAGAGTCTTTAGTGTTTTCTAAGTAGAATATCATGTCATCTGCAAACAGTGAGAGCTTGACTTATTTCTTTCCTATCTGAATTGCCTTGATATCTTTTTCTTGCCTAATTGCTATAGCAAGTACTTCCAGTACTATGTTGAATAGGAGTGGTGATATGGGACAGCCTTGTCTTGTACCAGAATTTAGAGGGAAGGCTTTTATTTTTTATCCATTGAGGATAATATTTGCCATTTGTTTGTGGTATATGTTGATAGGTTTATGGATGATAATCCATCCTTGCATTTCTGGGATGAAACCTACTTGATCATATTAAATGATCTTCTTGATGAGGCATTGGATCTTATTTGCCAGGATTTTGTTGAGGATCTTTGCATCTGTGTTCATCAGGTATATTGGTGTGTAATTTTTTCTTTTAGCAGCATTTCTGTCTGGTTTTGGTATCAAGGTGATGTTGGCTTCATAAAAACTGTTTGGAAATGTTACTGTTTTTTTCAATTTCATGAGAGAGCCTGGCCAGGATTGGTAGTAATTTCTCTTGGAATGTTTGAAAGAATTCTTTAATGAATCCAACTTGGCCTGGGCTTTTGTTTTTGAGCAGACATTTTATTACCATTTTAATTTCCTCAATAATTATGCTACCTCTTCCTTTTTCAACCATGGAAGGTTATAAGAGTCCAAAATTTTGTACATTCCTTCCAGGTTTCATGTTTAGTGGCACTGAGTTTCTCAAAGTAGTCTCTGATTTCCCTTTGAATCTGTGCAATATCTGTAGTTATCTCCCCCTTTTAATTTCTAATATGAGTTATCAAGTTTCTCTCTCTTTCTTTGTAAATTTTGCCAATGGTCTATCATTCTTCTGAATGCTATTTTCAAAGAAATATGTGACTAAATTTCAAGAAAAAAATTAAGCTTTGTTGTATTCTTTTTTGGGGGGGGGGCGGAATCTTTGGACCACACCTTGTGATGGTCAGGGATTATTTTTGGCTATGAGCTTAGAAATCACTCCTGACTTGGTAGACCATATGGGACGCCAGGGGATCAACCACATTCTTTGGTTAGCACTTGCAAGGCAAAAATGCCCTACTGCCTCTGCCACCGTTCCAGTAGCTGTTGTATTTGAAATTAAAATGCCACTTTTTATTCCTTCCATTTCACTAACATGATTTTGAAACATAGAGGATAAATATATAAACAATATGAATTTAAAATAATCTACAGAACTGTAATAAGGCAGTCAAATTATAGGTCTGGAACATTTTTTCTTTTGACAGAAAAATGGAAAATGGGGTTTACTTTGCTATGTCTAATTCAGAGTTCAAACAGAGCATTTGATAAAATTTATTAATCTGTACCAGGTTTTTATAACATATTAACAAAAAAAATTTTAATAAAAATCTGGAAAACTATTTTCAGCAACTTTTGGTTATTTAAATAAATTCTTGGGTCACTACAAAGGCACAGATATACAGTTTCATCATTCATAGAACAAATATGAATATAAATTTGTAAAAACATTAAAAACTGCTGGTTGGAAGCATCTAAAGAAGTCTATTCTATTATAGTAGACAAAGAAATTGGGCAGAAAAATCAGTGTCAGTATATGATACAAAAAAACTAGAAACATGAGATATATTAGTTAATACAAAAAAATTTAAACATATAATGTATGAAGTAGCACAGCTTGTAAAACTTTCAAAAATATGCATTAGTAGAGAAAAGCTGGGTAAATCTCCTAGATAGAACTAATTAATAAAATAAGTGTTGTTTAATTAATGAAATTATATAAGAAAATATCAAATTGAGAATAAAATGGGAAAGTTATATAAAATAAATTCTGAGGGGCCAGAGTGTGATGCAAGTAGTAGGGCATCTCTTTTGCACACTCTAGCCTAGAGCAGATCGTGGTTCAATCCCCTGTAATCCCATATGGTCAGTCCCCCAAGCCAGTAGCAATTTCTGAGTGCATAGCTAAGAGTAATTCCTGAGTGTCACAGGGTATGGCACAAAAAGAAAAAAAAATAAAACCCTGAGAAATGCCAATCTTGGTATTTATTGGATAAGTATATTTATGTTATCAATAAATTTTACAAATAATTTAAAATATGATGTATCAGACATTAGCATTAATTCATTGAGATATAGCACAAAAGAGAAAAAACCCAAAATTTTTAACTTGAAAGTTTTCACATGCTTGTAGGAAAGGTGAGAATGTGTGAAATTTGTGAAAACTTGTAGAGGTCAATGTGCGGGTTTGGAGTAGAGGGATGAGCCCACACAACTAGAATAAAATTTAATAATACTTTAATTTATCTGCCAACTCCCTTCCCCACTGACCAACCAGGGCAATCTCCCAAAGGAGATGAGCCCCTTCCAAGATCATGAGGAAGATTATATAGGGTAGGATATAGGGAGGTTCCAGCTTTCTGATGATCTTTAAAATGGTTGACTAAATATTGTCCCTCCTTGTTCAAATTCAGGTCCCAACAGTTAGCAGCTCACTTATACAAGAATCCAAAGGAAAATCAATATAGGGAAGTACCAAAATGCACATGGGCTGACAAGATTTCCCTTAATATACAGAAACATTTTTTATAAAGGAACAATATCTATACAAATATGTGGATTTTTTTTAATGCTGATTCTGACACCATTAATACAGATAGAGGGAATTCTTACTTTCTGCAGAAAAAAAAATCCCTGTACCAATGCTAGGGCTACTGTTCCTAGTCCAGACTCTGAGCAAGGATAGGTACAAAGAACACTGTATTAATAAGCTCCACTGGAAGTTTATTATCCTGAAAAATGTAAGACTACAAGCAAAACTCCTGCTTGATGCCAACAGCATTCATCATCCCATGCTGATTCTATTAACTCTTCTTTAAATTGGAATTTTTAAAAAGGCAATCAAAGTTGGCCTAAGTAGAAACTGAACATACATGCCCTCTTTAGCTTTAGAGATGGAAAGGATGCCAGCATTAAAAAGTCTCTTTTGACTCTGCTTGCCTTTGTATTGGTTTCATTTTGAGGCTGACTTTCTCCACATGATTTCCTCTCAGCAACTCTGGATTAAATCAACAAAGCTTCAAGTTCATGAAGCTTTGAGAGGAGAGTCCATCCTCTCAACAGCCGCCCCAAAGCCCCAGGATTAAGTTGCATTTGATCAACTTGATCAAGAGTCTATTCCTGACAGATCATTGTTGACAGATGTTGAAGATGCTGTGTTGAGTTAAATAAGCTCCTGCTTACCAAAGTGCTCTAAAGATACTAAGGGAAGGAAGATTTCTCCTGATTGACAATATTCTGGCAAAGATTATTCATTTTAATTTTTTAATTATCTTTATTTAAACACCATGATTACAAATATGATTGCAGTTGTATGATAACAGTCATTTAAAGAATACCCCCCTTCACCAGTACAAGATTCCCAACACCAATTTCCCAGATCTCCCTCCTCCCCACCCAACCCACACATTTACTCAAGACAGGCATTATATTTTCCTAATTTATTCACATTTTTATGATAGTTTTCAGTGTAGTTATTTCTCTAACTGCACTCACCACTCTATGTGGTGAACTTAATGTCATGAGCTGCACCTAAATGGGAAGATGGGGGAAAATAAGAGTTGGGACTGAGGCAGTAAAAAATTAGAAATGAGCTTTGTAAGGCATTATCAAGGTCACAATACAAGATGGATATTACGCATATATAAACTATATGCATACAATACTAATAATAGGAGACCAAGGAGAAAAAATTTCCAGTGACTGTCCCAACATAAACCAGTGCTAAAACGACCCGCCCTCCTCCCAAAGTGCATTCCCATTACTGTAGGGAGAGGTAGGGGGAAAGCCTGACCCCTATAGAGCCCACCTGGACCAGCGCCCAGGGAAGTCCTGGAGTCCAGGAGAAAAAGAGAGGGACAGATGGGGGCCTGCCAAGCATCCTAGCACTCCCCAGGCTAGGGTGAAGGCCTCCAGCATGGGGACTCCCCAAAACCCATACCTGGGAAGAGTGGCCTCCAGAAACCAATGGAAAACCGGAAGCCAGATATCTGCCCACACTCCTCCCCATGTACCACCCCACTGGAGTACTGAAGGAGGAGGGAAGTTTGAGGACTCCTAAGAATCCACCTGAACCCATTTCTGGCCATCTGAGCCGGCACCCAGGGAGGGCCTGGAGTCCAGGGAAAAAAGAGGGGGACAGGTGGGGGCCTGCCAAGCCTCCCAGCACTCCCCAGGCTAGGTAGAGGGTCTCCAGCATGGAGCCTCCCCAAACCCCATACATGGCAAGAGCTGGCCTCTAGAATTATAGAGGAAACCAGAAGCCATATATGTGCCCAACCTCCTCCCCATGCACCTCTCCCCCTGGAGTACGGAGAAAAGGGGGAAGTCTGTGGACCTCCAAGAGTCCAACTGAACACAATTCTGGACATCTGAGCTGGCACCCAGGGAAGGCCTGGAATCAGGGGAAAAAGACAGGGATGGCTGAGGGCCTGCCAAGCCTCCCAGCACTCCCCAGCCTAGGGAGAGGGCCTCCAGCATGGGGCCTCTCCAAACCCCATATTCGCAAGAGCTGGCCTCCAGAATCAAAGAGGAAATCAGAAGCCAGCTATGTGCCCAACCTCCTCCCCATGCACCACCCCCCTGGAGTACGGAGGGCGGTAGGAAGCCTGAGGACCCCTAAGGGTCCACCTGAACTCACTTCTGGCCATCTGAGGTGGCACCCAGGGAAGGCCTGGAGTCAGGGGAAAAAGACAAGGATGGCTGGGGGCCTGCTAAGCCTCCCAGCACTCCCCAGCTAGGGAGAAGGCCTCCGGCATGGGGCCTCCTCAAACCACATACCTGCAAGAGCTGACCTCCAGAATCAAAGGGGAAACTGGAAGCCAGATATCTGCCTGCCTTCCTCCCCATGCACCACCCTGGGTACAAAGGGAAGGGGGAATCCTGAGGACCCCTTAGAGTCCACCTGAACCCACTTCTGGCATTCTGAGATGGCACCCAGGAAGGCCTGGTGTCAGGGGATAAAGAGGGGAATGGCTGAGGGCCTGCCAATCCTCCCAGCACTCCCCAAGCTAGGGAGAAGTCCTCTGGCATGGTGCCTCCCCAAACCACATACCTGGCAAGAGCAGGCCTCCAGAATCAAAGAGGAAACCGGAAGCCAGATGTCTGCCCACTCACCTCCTCATGCACTTCCCCCCTGGAGTACAGAGGGAGGGGAAAGCCTGAGGACTCCTAAGAATCCACATGAACCCACTGACCATCTGAGCCGGCACCAGGGAGGGCCTAGATTCCAGGGGAGAAAGAGGGGGTGGCTGCGGGGCCTGGCAAGCCTCCCAGAACTCCACAGGATAGGGAGAAAGTCTCCAGCGTGGGGTCTCCCCGAACACCATGCCTGGCAAGAGTTGCATAAGCTCAGTTTTACAGACCTGTTATTTCAGTGTGAAAATTTCTAATTTCAGTCGTCAAATCCTCTTGATGCTTAATTGTGCTTCAGTCAACTCTATCAATGCTTTTTTTTGAGCTCCCTAAACATCTTCCATAATATTGCTCTAAACCAGTGGTCCTCAAACTATGGCCCGTGGGCAACATATTGTATTTGTATCTGTTTTGTTTCTTCATTGCAAAATAAGATATATGCAGTGTGCATAAGAATTCGTTCATAAGTTTTGTTTTTACTATAGTCAGACCCTTCAATGGTCTGAGGGACAGTGAACTGACCCTCTGTTTAAAAAGTTTGAGGACCCCTGCTCTAAACTTCTTATTTGAGAGGATACCTAGCTGTATCCTACTTTTTAAATCATCAGGGCAGCCATCTTTATTTATTTAAACAAGGGGGTGCTCTGCAAAATTTCTCCATTGGTAAGGCTGTAGATTGCTTCTTACAATGTAGAGAAATGGAATTCAGGGGTTAAAAAATAAGTGCGGCAGTGGAGCGGAGCAGAAGGCTGCACTTCTCGGGTGTAGGTCCTGGAGAGTTTATGGTCCTTGGTGTCTCTAGGCTGGCTCAGCAGGAAAAAGGCATAGAGCATGATCACCATCCTTTTTAAGTCTCTGGGTGCCCAATAACATGGCAGGAATCGGCCCCACATTTGTTGGGTGGGGACATCTTACCAGGTGTGGGTTCTGGAGGGATTATGATCCTTGGTGTCTCTAGGCTGGTTCAGCAGGAAAAAGGCAGAGAGCATGACTGCCATCCTTTTTAAGTCTCTGGGTGCCCAATCACACAGCAGGAATTGGCCCCACATTTGTTGGGTGGGGACATCTTACCGGGTGTGGGTCCTGGAGGGATTATGGTCCTTGGTGTCTCTAGGCTTGCTTAGCACGGAAAAGGCAGAGAGCATGGCTGCCATCCTTTATTAAGTCTTTGGGTGCCCAATCACATGGCAAGAATCGTCCCCACATTCGTTGGGTGGAGACATCTTACCGGGTGTGGGTTTTGGAGGGATTATGGTCCTTGGTGTCTCTAGGCTGGCTCCGCAGGAAAAAGGCATAGAGCATGACTGCCATCTTTTTTAAGTCTCTGGGTGCCCAATCACATGGCAGGAATTGGCCCCACATTAATTGGGTGGGGACATCTTATTGCGTGTGGGTCCTGGAAGGATTTTGATCCTTGGTGTCTCTAGGCTTGCTCAGCATGGAAAAGGCAGAGAGCACAACCGCCATCCTTTTTAAGTCTCTGGGTGCCCAATCACACAGCAGGAATTGGCCCCACATTCATTGTGTGGGGACATCTTACAGGGTGTGTGTCCTGAAGGAATTATGGTCCTTGGTGTCTCTAGGCTGGCTCAGCAGGAAAAAGGCATAGAGCATGACTGCCATCCTTTTTAAGTCTCTGGGTGCCCAATCACATGGCAGGAATCAGCCACACATTCGTTGGGTGGAGACATCTTACTGGTTGTGAGTCCTGGAGGGATTATGGTCCTTGGTGTCTCTAGGCTTGCTCAGCACAGAAAAGGCAGAGAGCATGGCTGCCATCCTTTTAAGTCTCTGGGTGCCCAATCACATGGCAGAAATTGGCTCTACATTAATTGGGTGGGGACATCTTATTTCATGTGGGTCCTGGAGGGATTTGGTCCTTGGTGTCTCTAGGCTTGCTCAGCATGGAAAAGGCAGAGAGCACAACCGCCATCCTTTTTAAGTCTCTGGGTGCCCAATCACATGGCAGGAATCGGCCCCACATTCGTTGGGTGGGGGCATCTTACAGGGTGTGTGTCTGGAAGGAATTTTATGGTCCTTGGTGTCTCTAGGCTGGCTCAGCAGGAAAAAGGCATAGAGCATGACTGCCATCCTTTTTAAGTCTCTGGGTGCCCAATCACATGGCAGGAATCAGCCCCACATTCGTTGGGTGGAGACATCTTACTGGTTGTGAGTCCTGGAGGGATTATGGTCCTTGGTGTCTCTAGGCTGGCTCAGCAAGGAAAAGGAAGAGAGCATGGTCGCCATTCTTTTTAAGTCTTTGGGTGCTCAGTCACAGGGCAAGGATCGGCCCCACATTCGTTGAGTGGGGACATCTTACCGGGTTGGGTCCTGGAGGGATTATGGTCCTTGGTGTCTCTAGGCTGGCTCAGCAGGAAAAAGCTATATATTTTAATTTTACAAGGATTATTTTAAACTCATTTTGTGATTTATATCACAACATGAGAGGAATTGTAAACCTCAAGAAGGATGCTGAATAAATAGTGTTGGATGCCCTCTGTGGTGCTGTTCCCCAATTGCCTGGCAGAGGGAACCCCTGTAGAGTTATTGTTTCAGAAAACCTATAGAGAATTTTTTTCTGGGGATTCTGGGGATTCTCCTTGAGCCTGATTTCTTCAAAAACACCATGCACCAGAGATGGAGATCACCACAAAGAGTGTGAGAGTCCACCTCAAGATTAGGTATTCTTAAACAGGCTTGACTCTTGGCTGTTCCTCCTATTTCACAGAGAGCCTCACTACAAGAAATAATATCTATCAACATTGCTATGTTACTTAACACCTAGTTACATTGCAGGTATCCCATTTTCTTTGAATCTATGTTAGAAGGGAAAGTGTCTCTGGTCATCAGCCTGGGGATCCTTCCTGTGTATTAACTGGGGAAACATTCTACATCTCTAAAAGTACTGAGGAAACAGAAGTTGACCCTTGCCAGTCAACAGGGTAGGCACAAGATAGAATGGACTAGTAAGGTCAGTACAATTAAGCCAACTTTGAATAACAATTTAGAAAAACCTCAAGTATTTGTAAGGAAATTGGAGAGAAGAGATTTACTCTGTGTGTGTCTATTTAAAAAAGAACTAAGAATTCAAAATAGGGTTACCAAAATCAGGACTAGAAGCATTTGAACTTTGAACTAAATATAATACATATATATGTATGTTAAGGGTCTATTTCAGAGAAAGTGTATGCTTTTTCTTATTCTAATAATGATTTTCAAAATATAAACTGGTTAAATTGGATAAATATACATTATGAGATTTTTTGTTTAGTGTTGGGGCTATCTTATGCAATGTTCAGGGCTTACTTTTGACTTTACTTAGGAAAAACTTCTGACTGGGTTCCAAGAATCACATAAGGTATCAGAGATTGAATTTAAATGCATCTTTAGATGTGTATAAGAAAGCCAAGACTACCCTCCCTCCCTTCCCTCCCTCCCTCCCTCCCTCCCTCCCTTCCCTCCCTCCCTCCCTCTCTCACTTCCCTCCCTTTCTCATTCCCTCCCTTCTTCCCTCCCTCTTTCCCTCCCTTCTTCCCTCCCTCTTTTGCTCCCTCCTTCCCTCCCTCTCTTCTTCCCTCCCTCTCTTCTTCCCTCCCTCCTTTCCTCCCTCTCCTCCTTTCTTTCCTCCCTCCCTCTCTCCCTTCCTTACCTCCCTTCCCTCCTTCCCCCTTTCTTCCTTCCCTCTCTTCCCTCCCTCCTTCACTCCTTCCTTCCCTCTTTCCCCCCCTCCTTCCTTCCTTTTCCTCCCTTCTCCTTCCTACCTTCTCCTTCCTTTCCTCCCTTCTCCTTCCTTCCTTTTCCTTCCTTCTCCTTTCTCTCTTTTCCTTCCTTTTCCTCCCTTCTTCCCTCCTTTTCCTCCCTTCTAATTTCTTTTCCTCCCTTCTCCTTCCTCCCTACTTCTTATCTTCTCATTTCTTCCTTCTTCCTTACTTCTCCTTCATTCTTTCTCCTTCCTCTTCTCCTTCCTCTCTTCTCCTTCCTTCCTTCTCCTTCTTCCTTCCATCCTTCTCCTTCCTTCTCCTTTCTCCTTTCTTCCTTCTCCTTTCTCCTTCCTTCCTTCTCCTTCCTCTTTTCCTTCCTTCCTTCCTTCTCCTCCCTCCTTCTTTCCTTCTCCTTCCTCCTTCCCTCCTTCTCCTTCCTCCTTTCTTCCTTCTCCTTCCTTCTTTCTCCTTACCCTCCCTTCCTCCTTCCTCCCTCCTCCTTTCTCCCTTCTCCTTCCTCCCTCCTCCTTCCCCCTCTATTTTCCTCCCTCCTACTACTTCCTCCCTATTTTTTCCTTTCTTCTCCTTCCTTCCTCCTTCCTCCTCCTTCCTTCCCCCTCCCTCCTTCTTCCCTCCTTTTTCCTTTCTTCTCCTTCCTTCCTCTCCCTCCATCCTCCTCCTTCTTTCCCCCTCCTTCCTTCTCCCTCCTTCCTCTCTCTCTCCTTCCTTTTTCCCTCCTTCCTCCTCCCTTCCTCCCTCCTCCTTCATTTATCCCTCCCTCCTTCCTCCCTCCTTTTTCCCTCCCTCCTCTCTCTCTCCTCCTTCCTTCCCTTCCTCCCTCCCTCCTCCTCTCCCTCCTACCCCTCCCCTCCCACCTTCCCTCCCTTTCTTCCCTCTCTCCCTCACCTCTCTCCCTTCCCTCCCTCCTACCCTCCCTCCCTCCTTCCCTCCCTCTCTCTTTCTTTCTTTCTTTCTTTCTTTCTTTCTTTCTTTCTTTCTTTCTTTCTTTCTTTCTTTCTTTCTTTCTTTCTTTCTTTCTTTCTTTCTTTCTTTCTTTCTTTCTTTCTTTCTTTCTTTCTTTCTTTCTTCCTTCCTTCCTTCCTTCCTTCCTTCCATTCTTTTCTTTATTTCTTTCTTTCTTTCCTTTCCCTCCCTTCCTTTCCCTCCCTTCCTTCCCCTTCCTCCCTTCCTTCCCCTTCCTCCCTTCCTTCCCCTTCCTCCCTTCCTTCCCCTTCCTCCCTTCCTTCCCCCCTTCCTCCCTTCCTTCCCCCCTTCCTCCCTTCCTTCCCCCCTCCCTCCCTTCCTTCCCCCCTCCCTCCCTTCCTTCCCCCCTCCCTCCCTTCCTTCCCCCCCTCCATCCCTTCCTTCCCCCCTCCATCCCTTCCTTCCCCCCTCCATCCCTTCCTTCCCCCCCTCCATCCCTTCCTTCCCCCTCCCTCCCTTCCTTCCCCCCTCCCTCCCTTCCTTCCCCCCTCCCTCCCTTCCTTCCCCCCTCCCTCCCTTCCTTCCCCCCTCCCTCCCTTCATTCCCCCCTCCCTCCCTTCCTTCCCCCCTCCCTCCCTTCCTTCCCCCCTCCCTCCCTTCCTTCCCCCTCCCTCCCTTCCTTCCCCCCTCCCTCCCTTCCTTCCCCCCTCCCTCCCTTTTTTCCCCCCTCCCTCCCTTCCTTCCCCCCTCTCTCCCTTCCTTCCCCCCTCCCTCCCTTCCTTCCCCCCTCTCTCCCTTCCTTCCCCCTTCCCTCCCTTCCTTCCCCCCCTCCCTCCCTTCCTTCCCCCTCCCTCCCTTCCTTCCCCCCTCCCTCCCTTCCTTCCCCCTCCCTCCCTTCCTTCCCCCCTCCCTCCCTTCCTTCCCCCCTCCCTCCCTTCCTTCCCCCCTCCCTCCCTTCCTTCCCCCCTCCCTCCCTTCCTTCCCCCCTCCCTCCCGTCCTTCCTCCTTCCCTCCCTTCCTTCCTCCTTCCCTCCCTTCCTTCCCCCTTCCCTCCCCCCTCCCTCCCTTCCTTCCGCCTCCCTCCCTTCCTTCCCCCCTCCCTCCCTTCCTTCCCCCCTCCCTCCCTTCCTTCCCCCCTCCCTCCCTTCCTTCCCCCTCCCTCCCTTCCTTCCCCCCTCCCTCCCTTCCTTCCCCCTTCCCTCCCTTCCTTCCCCCTTCCCTCCCTTCCTTCCCCCTTCCCTCCCTTCCTTCCCCCTTCCCTCCCTTCCTTCTCCCTTCCCTCCCTTCCTTCTCCCTTCCCTCCCTTCCTTTTCCCTTCCCTTCCTTCCTTTTCCTTCTCCCTTCCCTCCCTTCCTTCTCCCTTCCCTCCCTTCCTTTTCCCTTCCCTCCCTTCCTTTTCCTTTCCCTCCCTTCCTTTTCCCTTCTTTTTCTTTTCTTTCTTTCTTTCTTTCTTTCTTTCTTTCTTTCTTTCTTTCTTTCTTTCTTTCTTTCTTTCTTTCTTTCTTTCTTTCTTTCTTTCTTTCTTTCTTTCTTTCTTTCTTTCTTTCTTTCTTTCTTTCTTTCTCTCTCTTCTTTCTTTCTTTCTTTCTTTCTTTCTTTCTTTCTTTCTTTCTTTCTTTCTTTCTTTCTTTCTTTCTTTCTTTCTTTCTTTCTTTCTTTCTTTCTTTCTTTCTTTCTTTCTTTCTTTCTTTCTTTCTTTCTTTCTATTTTTCTTTCTTTCTTTTTTTGGTGGCAACTCTGATGACCCAACAACGGCAACAACCTAGTTGGTCTCTCAAATATGGAGTTTAGAGAAAAAATATGGAGGATCTTTATAGAACTCAAAGAAAGCATAAGTTTATAAATATCCGTATCTAAAATCTAACATCAGGTTAGCTAATGCTATTTGGAGTTTACCATAATTGCTCTTGTGGGAGAAATTGTTGGAGCGGTTTTGTTTTTAAACATCAAATGCCTTTCATACCTCGACAATGTGCAGATGTGCTTTCAGAATAGAAATGCATGAATGATGCTGACACTGGCTAATGACAGCAAGTTGACCAGCCTTTACCACTGTCAAACTATAACAGGATCCCAGTGATAGTTTTTCTTGTTTTGAATGTTATAAATTTGGGAGCCTTGAATAGTTGACATTTTATCACTGTCATAATTTTAAATTACATTTTTAAAAATGGCTTATAGGATTATAAAGTTGTTACTTATTACTAAGGCTTAAAAAAAGAGAAACATGAAAAACTGTAAATTTGGGGGACTTAGCATTGCAAAAATAAACTTTTATTAAGTTGAAAGAAAAGCATAAATTGAGTTGAACGGAACGCTAATAAGAATCAAGAGGATATGAAGATGGAAATCACAAAACTCCAATATAAAATATCAAGTCAAATAATGGGCCTGAAAATCTCAGTAGACAAATTGAGAAGCTCAATGGAAATCATCCCCAACAGAGTAACAGCAGCTAATGATAGAATTGGTGAGCTTGAAGATGAGATGCATAACAATTCCATATAGCAGAAGAGATTGGAAAAAAGCGATAAAGCAACTGATCAGACAGTGGAAAAATTACTCAACAGGGGCCGGTGAGGTGGCGCTAGAGGTAAGGTGTCTGCCTTGCAAGTGCTAGCCAAGGAAGGACCGCAGTTCATTCCCCTGGCATCCCATATGGTTGCACCCAAGCCAGGGGCAATTAGTGATCGTGTAGCCAGGAGTAACCCCTGAGCATCAAATGGGTGTGGCCCGAAAAACAAAACAAAAAAAAAAGAAAAGTTACTCAACAAATATGAACAGATAAAAATAGAAGTCTTAGACAAGCTCAACAGAAACATCTTAAGAATCATTGAAGTCCCAGAGAGTCAGAAAGAAAATCTCCAGGAAGAATCAATAGTCAAGAACATCATTACAGAGAAACTACCAAAGCAAAAGAATGCCTGTGACCAAATCCTGAATGACCAAAGATTACCAGCTAAAAGAGAGCCCAGGATAAATACCCCAAGACACATCCCCGTCACAATGACAAATTACACAGATAGAGATAGAAAACTGAAATCATCAAGATCAAAAAGGGAAATTACATTTAATGGAGAATCTTTGAGATTTACAGCAGACCTGTCACAAAAAATACTCAAGGCCAGAAAGCAGTGGTGGGATATAGTGACAAAACTCAATGAAATAAATATTTCACCTAGAACATTGCACCCATCAAAAACCACTATCAGATTTGAAGGAAGTATACATAGCTTCACAGATAAACAATAACTCAGAAACTTTACAGACTCAAAAACCAGCCTTAAAAAAAAAAACTAAAAGGTCTATTTTAAGACAAGTCTGACTAACAGACAAATCAAACTTCTACATAAAGATGGCACTAAATCCCATGACAATGATCTCTCTCAATGTCAATGGATTGAATGCATCAAATAAGAAACACTGAGAAGATAAATAGATCAAAAAACTGAATCCAATCTTCTGCTGCCTACAAGAAATCCACCTGAATAGTCAGAACAAAGATGGACTCAAAATCAAAGGCTGGAGGAAAGTCATCCAAGAAGTCAACACTCTTAAAAAAGCTCGACTGCCCATGCTAATATCAGATGATACAATATTTACACTCAGAAAAGTTGTAAGGGACAAAGATGGACATTTTTTACTAATCAAGGGATATGTATAGCAGGAAGAAATTACTATTCTAAACATACACACCCAATGAGGGACCAGCAAACTATTTAATAAAATTGTTGACAAATCTGAAAAAAGATATCAATAACAACACAGTAATTGTGGGAGATTTCAACACTGCCCTGTCACCCCTTGATAGGTCAACCAAACTGAAAATCAACAAAAATATATTAGCTCTGCAAAAAGAAATGGAAGAGAGTGGAATATTATACACACACAGATATATACACACAGATATATATAGCACTACATCACAAGAATATGGGTATATATTCTTCTCAAATCCAGAGGGGTCATTCCCTAGGATAGACTACATGCTGGCCCATAAGACATAAAATCAAGAAGAAAGAAATTGTGCAGACTACCATTTTTGATAACAAAACATTGAAATTAGGTGTGAATTACAAAGGGACACAGAAGAAAAACTTTAACATCTGAAAATTAAACAGCTTACTATTGAAAAACCAGTAGGTCAGATATGAAATCAAAGAGGAATTCAAAATAATCTTGGAAACAAATGACAATAAAGACACAAATTATCAAAATTTACGGGACACAGCCAAAGCAGTACAGAAAGGAAAAATGATAGTCTTGCAAGCACACATCAGGAAGAAGGAAGTGGACTACATGAAAAGCTGAATGACACAGCTTATAAAATTAGAAAATTATCAACAAATGGAACCAAAAATAGGTAGGCAGAAGAAAGTGACAAAGCTTAGAGCAGAAATCCATGAAGTGGATATGAAAGATCAATGAAAGCAAAAGTTGGTTCTTTGAAAAATAAACAAGGTTGATAAACCACTGGAAAAATTCACAAAAAATTGAGAAAAACCTGATAAACTGGATTAGAAATTAAAAGGGGAAGTTCAATAAGACAGTGCAGTGATTCAAAGTGTAATCAGAGTCTACTTTGAGTAATACTATGCCACGAAACATGAGAACCAATCAGAAATGTACAAATTCTTGGAGTCTTATAACCTTCCACGACTAAATGACAAGCTAGCATATCTAAACAACCCCATCACTATTGAGGATATTAAAATGATGATTAAAAGTTTTCCCAAGAACAAATGCCCAGGCCCATATTGGTTCACAATTATTTCAAACCTTTCAAGAGTAACTTTTACCAATCTTTTTAAGTCTCTTTCATAAAATGAAAGAAACAGGAACACTTCCAAGTAGTTTCTATGAAGCTAACATCACCAACACCAGACAGAGATGCTGCCAAAAAAGAAAATTACAGACCAATAACCCCAATGAACACCAAAGCAAATATCCTCAACAAAATTCTGGCAAATAGAATTCAATGCATCATCAAGAAGTTCATCCATCATAATGGTTTACCATCTGTAAATCAATCAACATAATACACCATATCAACAAAACAAAAACAAAAATTATATGAACATATCAATAAATGCAGAGGAAGCATTTGATAAAGTCCAACACCCATTCTTGATAAAAAGAACTTTTAGCAAGATGAGAATGAAAGGAAATTTTCTCAACATAGTCAAGGCCAAATATCACAACCCAATGGCAAATATTTTTATCAATGGAGATTAACTAAAACCTTTACCCTAAAATCCAGTAGAAGACATGGTTGCCCAATTTCACCACTTCTATTCAACATAGTACTGGAAGTACTTGCCATAGCGATTAGACAAGAAAACGTAATCAGGGGCATCCAGATACATTATGAAGAAGTTAACCTCTCACTGTTTGCAGAGACATGATATATTAGAAAACCCTAAAGAGTCTAAAAAAAGACTTCTAGAAACAATAGAATCATATAACAAATTGACAGGCTACAAAACTAACACGCAGAAGTCAATCGCCTTTTTATACATTAAAAATGAGAAGAAATGGACATTAAACAAACAATCCTATTCACATTAGTGCTCCACAAATTCAAATATCTTGGGGTCAACTTAACTAAAGAGGTTAAGGACCTATACAAAGACCACTACAAAAGCCTGCTTCAAGAAACAAGAGAGGAAACAAGAAAATGGAGACACAGACCCTGCTCATGGTTTGGCAGGATTAATATCATTAAAATGGCAATACTCCCCAAAGCAATGTACAAATATAATGCGATTCCTCTAAAGATTCCCGTGGCTTTCTTTAAAGTAGGAGATCAAAAACTTCTAAAATTTATTTGGAATAATAAAAACCGACGAATAGCTAATGTATTTCTTGGGAAAAAATATGGTAAGCATTATTTCCCCCAATTTTAAATTGTATTACAAAGCAATAGTTAAAGAGGCAGCATGGTATTGGAATAAAGAGAGATCCTCAGTGGAATAGACTTGAGTACCCAGAGTATGTTCCCAGACATACAATCAACTAATCTTTGATAAAGGTAAAAGAAAGTAAAATGGAGCAAGGAAAGCCTCTTCAACAAGTGGTGTTGGCACAACTGATTAGCTACTTGCAAAAAAGTGAGCTCAGACTTCCATCTAACACCATGCACAAAAATCAAATCCAAGTGGATTAAAGTCCTTGATATCAGACCTGAAACTGTAAGGTATATATAACAACACTCAGGTAAACCACTATATGGCATTGAGACTAAAGGCATCTTCAAGAAAGAAACAGCACTCTCCAAACAAATGGAAGCAGAGATAAACAAATAGGACTATACTAAGCTGAGAAGCTTCTGCCCCTCAAAGGAAATAGTGCCTAAGATCAAAAGCCACCCACAGAATGGGAGAATCTATTTTCCCAATACCCATCAGACACAGGACTAATCTCTATAATATACAAGATGCTGGCAGAACTTAATAAGAAACATAGAACCTCATTAAAAATGGGGAGAAGACATGAACATACATTTTCTCAAAGAAGAAATACAAATGGGAAAAGGCACATGAAAAAATGCTCCACATCCTAATCATCAAAGAGATGCAAATTAAAACTACAATCAGGTACCATCTCACACCATAGAGACTGGCATCCATCACAAAAACAAAACTAAATTAAACAAAAACAAGAACAATCAGTGCTCGTGGGGATCTGGATTGAAAGGAGCTCTTATTCACTACTGGTAGGAATAATGTCTAGTCCAACCTTTATGAAAAACAATATAGAGATTCCTCAAAAACCTGGAAATTGAGCTCCCAATTGATCCAGCTAGAACACTCCTAGGGATATAACAAAAATACAATACAAAAATTCTTTCTTCACATCTATATTCATTGCAGCACTATTTACAATAGCCAGACTCTGGAAACAGCCTAGATGCCCCTCAATAGATAAATGGTTAAAGAAACTAAGGTACATATATACACAATGGAATATTATGAAGCCGCCAGGAAAGATGAAGTCATGAAATTTTCCTATACATGGATGTACATGGAGTCTATTATGCTGAGTGAAATAAGTCAGAGGAAGAGAAATAGACACAGAATAGTATGTCATCTATGGGTTTTAAGAAAGATTAAAGACATTACTGTAATAAGGCCCAGAGACAATTTAGTTAAGGACTGGAAGGGCCTGAAGGACTGGCTCATAGTTTAAAGCTCACCATAGTGTGTTATAAACGTTGTTAGGGAAATAACTACACTAACAACTAGCATAACAATGCTAAAGAATGAGAGAAATAGAGTGCCTACAATATAGGTAGGGGCAGGGTAGGAGGGGGGCATTGGTGGTGGGAATGTTGCACTGGTGAAGGAGGGGGTATTCTGTTTATGATTGAAACCCAACTACAAATATGCTTGTAATCATGGTGCTTAAAGATTTATATTTAAAAAAAAAAGAAAAATCACCCACATAGTCCATTTTTTATTAATATAAATGCACTTTTTTTAAGGAAATGTCAGAAAAAAGTAATATTTTATCAATCCGATGTGGCTTCTTGAAACTATTTTATTCTCATAAATTTTACTTATGAATAATTTTAAAACAAGCACTATGAAAATTTTTATTTTCTAAGTAATAGTTCTTTTCTTTTATGCTATAAACCTCTTTATAAATAATGACAAACTAAAGTGGTATGTCTTTACCAGGCAGGGGAGTTATCATATCAGAAAGGAAAGTGGCATGTAGTCAATTACAGCATTACAAATGAACACTGATTTTTCCAATTGTCGCAGTTTCCAGAATTTTAGAGGCTGTAATGTTCAAACTAAGCCAGTAAACTTAGTATACTGTCCTTTCAATAACTATATTTAGAACAGCTCATATCATTGGAAGGAAAATGGAGAGTTATTTCAAATAACTTAAATTTACCCGTCAAAATAATAATTTTATCCTTTCAGTGAGTCATTGTGCTGAACTCTGAATGATTGGACCTAAACTCAATTCATTTTATCTTTAAAACCTGCATCTTGAATACACTTGTTCAATGTATTTATTTGTTAAATTTTTTTCCACAAACTTGTTCAATTTAAGGTGTGTGTGTGTGTGTGTGTGTGTGTGTGTGTGTGTGTAAAAAGATGATGGCAAATGATTACAGAGCAGTGGTGTAGAGGGTAGGATGCTTGCCTTGCACATGATCAACATGTTTGATCTCTGACACCCATATTGTCTCCTGAGCCCCTCCAGGAAGTAACATTTAGCAAAGAGCCAGAAGTTAGCCCCAGACAGTTCCAGGTGCACTCCCAACACTAAACATAAGAGAGTATGGGAGAACTTAACAAATATATTTCATTAAGATATATTAATCAAGTGAAAAAAGAATGGTATAGAGAAAAAGTTGGAGGTAATTCATGTATATATAAATTATATGTACAGATATGAATACCTATCTTACTAAATTATGAAATAATTTGCAATCTAGTCTGTGATTCATACTGATTGCATAAAGTTTTTATATATACAGTCATAAAAATAAACCTAAGATGAAATCAGGCAGATTAAATTTTATAGGATAAATGACTTTAAGGAGATTTAAAAAAAAAAGACCAAACCATAGGCTTGATTGATATATAGTACAGTGGACCAGGCACTTGTCTTACATGAAAGTTTAGATTACCAGCACTTCATTTAATTACTTGAGAAATATCTGGAGTGATTCTTGAGCACAGAACCAAGAAAAATATTTAAGCACAGCTGGCTGTGCCTCTGATTTCCTAGTATAAAGAAAAGAAAAAATAAAGAATAATATAAGAGTCCCTAATTAGGTAATATAAAACTTATTAAAACTATGTTTATTCCATATTAATGTTAATGGCCTAACTTGTATATTTATAAATTTAAATATATTACAAATAAATCAGTATGATATTTATTTATTTATTTATTTATTTATTTATTTATTTATTTATTTTGGGTTACACCAGGCAGCGCTGAGTATACTCCTGGCTCTGTGATCAGAAATTCCTCCTGGCAGGCTTGCAGGACCACATGAGATACTGGGGATTGACCCTGAGTTGACCACGTGAAAGGCAAATGCCCTATCCGCTGTTTTATCATTCCAGCCACTCTGTTTTTACTTTTTAGTAAAATAATTTAACTTTAAATTAGAATTTTCATGCATACTTCAAGATAAGAAAAAAATAACAATTTAAGACAAGGATAAAATGATCTGTGTGTCAAGTATAATCTATACAAAAATTTAAAACTCTAATGCTGCAAGTCAGCCCCTGATGAGGTTGACTGATGGTGCGATGGAGGATGAGGCCTTTCTCCTCCAGCTCGAACCACGCGTCTATTACCTTGTTCAGCCGGCGGTTCTGAGGAGAATGCGGCGGGAAGAAAGCCAACAGGCAGTCAGGCTTCCGAAGAAAACAGCTCTTTATTCCATGAAGAGGCCGAAGCCAAAAGGCCTAAGAATAGGCCTCAGGGAAAAAAAGCCTCTCACCTTCCACAGACCCTTGCTTTTATGCCCCAGAATCAGGTACCACCCAATGGTGGGATCAGATACCACCCAATGGTGGGAGCAGAATCAGGTACCACTAGGGTGGGAGCAGAATGCCAGGTCACACCCTAGGGTAGGGCACAATCACTTATCAGGGTAGGGTCAGTAACATAATAATCCCATAAAAAATGTTTACACTCTAATATAAAAAATAATTTTTGTAAAGCTTCAGGGATAATCCAGCTAGACTATTAAACTGTATCTTACTGGTTATTATATTAATATTATACATAGTAATTATAAAAATTTAGAGAAATCCATATGTTTCTTTAATGAAGTCTAACATTTGTTCTACTGCATGGAGTTATGCATATTAATTTCAAAAGAAAAGATAATATACACAGCAATCTATCATCCACTTAAATTTTATCAACATTGTTTTTAGCAAAATCAATTTTACATACTGATGTGCTCCAAAGTTTATTATTAATTGATTTCATTTTTAGTTTTTCTATAGCTCTGCTGTTACTGCCCATGTATAAGCAATTTGGTGAAAACATACTCATTTAAAGTTGTCAAAATACCAGATTTACTTTTACTCTTAAATTATTTTTATAGCTACAATGTACTTTGGAGGGCTATTTGCTTTATTTTATCAATGAATTAATTCTCCCAAAACTAAGATTTTGTCTTTGTTGTTGTTGTAGTTGTTGTTGTTGTGGAGTTTTTGATTTCTGCTTCTAGGAGTTGAGCTTAATTATTCACAATTCATATAACTCCATAGAAAGTTTGATTAGTTCTTCTATGGATTTGACTCACTTGCCAAGAAAGAAAATGTATAAAGAGAAACTGTAAAATAAGATTTGGATTTATGAGAGAAACTATCTCTAAGTGGGGCACATGAAAAAAAAAAAGCTCAGTAAGTAAAAAATGAAAGATAAGTGAGAAAAATAAATGACATCTTTCTCCTAACTAAAATATAAATCTTGATGGCAATCATGACTGACACTTGACTCAATCTTCTATTTCCTATTTCCTCACACATTTAAAATTATCCCTGGTATCCTTTTTACTTACAGCAGTGTTTGTGTTTAAAGATCATTATTGAGTATTGTTAGATATTTATAAGAATTTCATTCAATGTATCCTAAAATTTTAAGTGACACCAACTTTAAATTGCAGTCCATTAGCTAAATTCTAGAAAGAAGAAAAATAAATGTATTATATTTTTGAAATTATTTTTATAAATTTTTTTCATAGGCAAAGTATAAATACATTTTATTGTAAAATACTTAAAATAATTGAAATGATGAGAATTCTCTTATTGTGTGAAAATGAGCTATGAAAAGAGCACATCCAGTAATACTGCACATTTATTTATAAAAAGTAAAAATATGAATAAAAGTAAGAATTAGATAGCTTGCATTATATTGCATAAGGAAAACTACTGCAAACTCAAAAAGTGAACAAATTTTTCTAACCTATCTTTAATACTAATATAACTTTTACTCCAAAGTAATCAAGATGTTCATAGTTAATTGGGATTGATGTTCATTAGTTGCAAGAGTTATTATAACAAAAATACTGACATTCTTCTTCATAAAATATGCAATTCAAAGAATCAAAGATCAAATAACCAAGATATGGTTCTATGGACACTAGAGTCATTCAAAGAATCAGAATAAAAGGACATATATCTGAAATTGAATTTATCACAAGGTATTGAGTCATAAGATTCTGAAAAGTTAAAAGTCCTATTTCTGCCAAGTACAGGCTGAAAACCAGTGAAACTGGTACAAGGCCTAAGAACCACAAATAATAATTCCATAACAAACCTGAAGGCCTAAGAACCAAGAATACTAAATAATGAAAATAATTAGATCTCCCTTGAAGAATTTAGAAAGAGAACAAAGCAATAGTCATCCAATTCAAATACTAATTTACTAAGTGAACATTCTCATGAACCTAATCAGGTATATTTAGTTAGATATCTACCTGAAAATCTAGTGATATAGTCATGTTGAAATATAATATCAATCACACTTAACTAATCTTCAAATTATTAAACAACCAATCATTCTTAATTTCCAGATAATAGGAAATAATTCCATAAGACATAATGTAACTTTTTATAAGGCCGAGAATGTTGTAAATTTTTCCAAGAGGAGGTTAAAAACTTGGATTTTTATTTATCTTTGATTGTTCCAATGCTTAAGTAAAACAATATAATATTAAGTATACTCAGTCCTAAAGGAGTACTATGATCTTAATAGTTAATGAAAGTAGAAAGAAAACAAAGTATACGCATATTATCTTCATCTAAATACATTTGTAGCAAAACAAGAAGTCATACACATATAACTATATACCTCAATTCTTCAATGGTAATACGGTAGAACTGTTTTCTGCGACAATCTTCAATTTTAATATTTATTAACATGCATTACTTTTAAAATGCATCAAACTTTATAAAGATATTCTTAGTTGAATTTTAGCCATATTATGCTCCAGGATCTATCCCACCACCAGAGTCATCTTCCATCATCCAGGTTTTCCAGGTGTCTTTCTAACACTAACCCCTCAGCCATCTTGTTAAAATCTTTCACTATATATTATATACAGATTATCTCTGCCTCAATCAAGCTTCTGAAGTCCTTGTGATCTTTTTGCTCATTGAGATGATCCATGTCTTTGTTCTTGAAATGAAACAGTAGTCACATCCAAAGGAATTCCTTCTGAATTATAGTTTTCATTGGCCTTAATCAAAGGGCATAGTAATGCTAAGAATTACCCTCAGGTATAATCTACATTCTAGAAAGCTCTTAGATTTTTCTATAAAGCAGGAATATAATATCCCTATCATAGTTGAGATAAATTATCACATTAAGCACAAGTCATCTTTTCTTGTATAAGTATCAGTAAATCAAATTTTTAGCTCTAGTCCATAATCAGGTACAAAGTTGTAATGTCTGGTTATATCACTTGTAAGAAAAGTGAGCAGTTTCAAAATGCATTTCTCAACGTTCTGTTCCTTGTGTAATTTTATCTTTATCACCATCCTTGATAGCTATGCCAGATAAGGGAGAAGAGCAGCCTTTTGTGCATATGAGGATGTTACTAATATGTTGTCTAGAGCTCTCTGTAATCATGTCTGACTCTTCTATTTCTCTTTAACTCCATCATAATTAGTTCCCCATTAATCCTTATATGTAGAATGTGATAACGTTTATGTAGCAGGAATAGAAAAAAAATAAGCATTTGATCACATCTCTTCCTCATGCCATTTATTTGTAACCTCAGAGCTTGTTTATGCTCAACATAATACAGACCACTTCCATTATATTATGGTGTGTATATGTTCAACTGTAAGTTTTGTATGGGTCAGTTCATACCTAGGCTTTTTGTTAGTTTGATTCTGCCGCACAACTAGGAGTGCTTATTGCTTACTCGTGGCTCTGTATTACTCCTACTAGATATTGAAGAATCTTCCGAGGTGCCAGGGACCAAGTCCTGGTCAGTTATGTGCAAGGCAAGTGCTATAACCACTGCACTTTTATATCACCAGCAGCATAAAATTTAATTTTTATGGACAACTCAAGTTATATGATAGGTTAATGATTCATAGTTAAAAGTCCAGTTATGACGAAGGCCCAGGATCAGCCTCTAACATTTTCTCAAATGTCGTACCATTACTTGAAGATAATGGTAGAACTATACTCCAAAATCTTAATGGCATAGGCTTCAATATACCTATAAGAACTTGCTCAAGACATTCAAGTAACACCTTTACATGACATTGACACTTTAAGAATCACCAAATTTGTTGTCATGCTTAATAAAGCTCGCACAGAAACTAGACTTGTTTCAGAGATCTCTATTCTAAATTTCACTTAAAACCAGCAATTTTTAAATTACTAGGCTAATTATTTTTAATAACATACATGTCCAATATCATTTCCAATATACAAAAGATGCACTGATAATAAGGAACTACCACCATTCTTTATCACAGAGAGATAAGTACTCCCCTCAAATAACCCAAGTCACATTTCATAGAGAAATTTTCTTTAGATATAAACTATTTAATTATTGTTGGTTTTATGTCCTACACTATAGCTCTTAAACCAATTATCAAAATTCTAGAGACTTTAATTCTGATTTATTTATTACTTAGTTCTTATTAGGTCTAATCAGCATATTAATTATGTGATCTAATGTAATAACTCATGGGAGAAAAAGACATTCAAGAATTTGCAAACATCAATTTTACATAGGTCTGAAGAGTGATACTTAAATTTTTATGACAGTGAAGATAAATTGTTGACCTTGTTGGTTAACAACAACTTTCTGGTGGACCTTATTGACAGAGATATAGAAACAGGCCTTTGCCAGCTCATTAGCTACAGATTAGGTAATTGTGGGTACATTAATTTGCCCAAGTAATTAAATCTCACTTGTTATAGCTTTTGCAATGGGAGTTACAGCCAGTTCAGTGTGGGATAAACTGCTGTAGTACTCCATGATCTATCTGTCTTCTGTATAAATCAAATAGGTGAGTTGAAGGGGGATAATACCATCCCTGGTTGCTTTAGGAGCTTTATGGTGTGACTGATTTGTACAATTCCACTGAGGACACTAAGAAATGAACCTAAGTTTAAACAACATTGATCACATGCCTTACTCTGATTTAAAGTCCATAGTGACATTTTAGATCTCCTAGAATTAGTGTCTCTCCAGAGCCAGTTATCAATAGTCCTTAAAAATTACCATAGCTACTAATAAATGTTCAGAGTTCTTTTGGAGAAAAGTTAGAAAAATTACTGGACACGTAAGTACTTGGTATTATACTGTTTTTTGAAGAAGCATTTACTTAATGTTTGTGTGATTTAATTACTTGAGAAAATTAAAGTTACCTACTCTAAAGCTAATGAGCTAGAAAAAGCAGTTTTCTTATCTGTCAACAAGGACTACCAGAAGCAGTTGTTGTTAACCAACAGGTCAACACAGTATTGGCACTCATGACCAAATTAATGTCATAATTATTAGTATTTTTCACTCAATGGCCACAGACCTTCTTGTAAAGTCTTATTTAAATTAAGACAATTATGCAACTCTCTAGGAGAGCCAGAGTTCACAAAAATAAACTAAATAGATTGAGCAATCATTGAAAAAAAAGTATGTGCCTTATGTAACCTGTTTTCAAATTATACTACAAAGTGATAGTGACTAAACAATATGTTATTATAGGAAAAATAACTAGAATTGAGGAGTTATAAATAAATTCACACATATAGTACCATCTAAAGTAGAAGTGAATATAGAAAAAAAGCAAGAAAGAGTTTTTTTTTTAAAAAAATATGCTGGAATACTTAAACACAAAGGAAACATGCCTCCAAATAAAATTGTGTCACTTTTAAATTCTATACATAAAAATAAGTTAAAACATGTCTGAGATATGGATGTGAAATCAAAACCATATGATACATATAAGATTATATGAGATTAACTTAATAATCTCATATATATGCACTTTGAAAATCAGACCACACAATGAAATAAAATACAAATAAAAGCAAACTTAATTGGAATTAAACTAAATTAAAATAAACTTGCATAAAATATAGAAGAAATTATGGCATATGATCTATGAGGACAGACAATAGACTTTTCTTTCTTTTACATTTCAACAAAATAATCAATCAAATAATCTATAACTCTTGAAGAATGATGTTAGATGGAGGAATAGTAACAGTACAAGGAGAGACAAAAGGAAGTCAAAAATAATAATTATTATCAGAGAATGCCTTCAGGATATTGAATGCAAGATAGGAGAGGCTATGTTCAGAGCCTGCTAAGGTACACAATGGGAAGGTTTTACTCCATATACCATTAGGTACCTAAAAGCAAAATTTACAGCTTTTTTGGTAGGGGAACAGAGAGAGATAGCACCAGCAGACACCAGAGAACAAGCAGAGAAAGGGTTCCATGAATGATAGAGGTAATTCTAAATGTCTCTACTGATGCAGGTGTCTGAAGCCATCAGAAATTCTTTGCATT
Organism: Suncus etruscus; assembly: GCF_024139225.1. Taxonomy (NCBI): domain Eukaryota; kingdom Metazoa; phylum Chordata; class Mammalia; order Eulipotyphla; family Soricidae; genus Suncus; species Suncus etruscus. The sequence goes on along the minus strand of NC_064848.1, from coordinate 134,805,512 downwards.
AATTATCTTTCTGGCACCTTAGACTATGATTATTATAGAACAACGGAGTTCAAATAGTGTTTCTTCTTTTCAAAGTTAAGAATCTCTAACTGTGATTATCACTAAAAATGCTTCTTTTCTTTGTGTTGTCAGGAGTTATGTAAAGTGATTCATTTGCAAAGTGATTTGTTTGCCATTCCTGGAGTCTAGAGAATATGAAAACAAATGATAACATTTATAGACTCTGAAAATTATCCTCTTTCTTTCCTTTGTTACTATTAAGATTATTGAAACTATGGTCTGACCAAGATCAAAATACATAACTGCTGAATAGCTCTTCTCCTCCTGAACCATTATAAGAGTTAGGAAGCAAAATGCACAGAAAAGGAATAGATAATAACTAAATGTCTGAAGCTGTTGGGAAAGTCTGTACTACAGAACCAGCCCAGAAAAGAAGGAAGTCTAGATCCAGCCTTCTCAGACTTGGAAAGTAAAAGCCCATTGAAAAGCTTAAGACATTTAAAAAAAAAAAAAAAGAAAAGAAAAGAAAGAAAAGCTTGACTCCATAACATTTCTGAAACATCACTAACCAAGAAAGTGGAAACAAAGATAAACAAATGGAACTATGCTAAGCCTAGAATTTTCTGCATCTCATAAAATAATGATGACTGTTATACAGAGTATAAAATGGGAGAAACTATTTATCCAATAACCATCTGATAAATGGTTAATATTCAAAGTATACAAGAAAAAAAATCTAACCTCATCCAAAAATGTGAAAAATAAATGAACAGAAACTTTCTCAGAGAAGAAAAACAGATGGTCAAGAGGCACATCAAACAGTGCTCCACATAATTTATTTTCAGAGAGATGCACTTAAAAAAATGAGGTATATTACATTAAAAAGACTGGCACTCCCCCAAAATAAACCTAAAACAACTAGTGTTTGTGCAGAAGTGAGGAGGCAGACTCTCATACACTTTTGGTGGAGATGTTATTTATGTAGCTTTTTGGGAAATAATATGGATATTTTTCAAAAAACTATAAATTGATCTTCCATATGACCCAGCAATATGCCTTCGATAATATATCTAAGGGCCCAAAAATATAATGTAGAAAAAATTTTGCATTTCTATATTCATGGATGCACTATTCATAATATCAGCAATTTGAAAAAGATCCAAGTGTTGGAGTGCATAAAGAATGGCACATATATAAAAAGATATAGTATACAGCTGTTAAGAAAAAAATAGAATGGAAACTTCTTATACATAGATGGGCATAGAGTATATTATGCTGAATGGTATGAGTCGGAGGGAGAGGGATACATAGAATAATTTCACTCACTTGTTGGATATAATAAAAGTAGAATGGTATTAATAACCAAAGATAATAAAGACATGGGCCATGAGGACCATGATAGTTACAAATGATTATTCTGGACAAGAACTGAGTGCTAAATGGTGATGAAGTGACAGGCATGTAATAATATTGCAAACCACAGTCTAAAGAAAAATAGGTGACACTGAGAAAGAAAGAGGACAGAGAGCTAAAATGACTGCCACAAAAGTAGGCTGAGGGGAGGGTTGAAGGAAAACTGAGGACTTTGGTGGCAAGGAATGTGAACTGGTATAACTGAAACCAAATTGAAACTAAAGCATGAACAAATTTGTAACTGCATATTTTATGATAATTCAAACAAAGTATTATTTATATTCAATGAGTGGTTTTAAAAGTATGGTAGTAGAACACATGAGAACAAAATATCAAATTGTAAAAATTAATATGAAACATGTGGCAGTGTAAGAGTCTGATGGAGGAATATAAAAATGAATATTTACCCCAGGGAACCAGGAAAGATAAAAAGATAGAAGGGACAAGAAATACTATTTAAAGAAATAATAGAAAATTTTAATACTCTAAAAAACATCCAAATATTTGGCTCAAATTGTCTCAAGCAAAATAATGCAGAAAAAATACACCAAGGTGCACAAATATAAATCATTAAAAATTAAACTTAAGAAAACAATACTACAAGTATTTAGTGAAAAGCAAATTACATATTTAAAAATCTTAGAATATTTCCCAAGATTTTTTTCAAAAGTCATATAAGCAGATACTTATTTGGTGACACTCATCAAATAAAAGGTATAGGGTTACAAAAAGAGGATTAAATAAAACAGTCTAGTTTAATGCTACTTGTCAGAAATACACCTTAGCACTCAAAATCAACAAAGGATTAAAACCAAACATTAGAAAATAGTTCTCAAGAAGCAAAATGTACACTACTTAAGTAGCATAGATCTCCAGCTAAGAAAGATAATGGGAGACAGGATAGGCATTATATAATTGAAATAGGTAGTCAGTAAGGGACTCATTGACAATATATTTTGTTAAGTAATATAAAACCTTTGATTAGGAAGACAACATCTAAAACATAGCTATTTTGTTATAAGCCCAAGTAGCATGAGTGCTGGACCCCCATTGTAGATGATTCAGTAGGCCATAGAGACTGTGAATTAATCCAGCTAAAATGGAGAAATCTGGATGTTTTAGGAGAAAAGATGCTTCAGAATCCAAAGTCTAGGACAGGGATGAGCAAAATGTCAAAATGTTGTGTCTTGACTATATTCTATCAATAGTTACTTATTTGCACAATGTCCAGGCAGCTTGGAAACAGACTTTAAAATCAGCTTTGCAAAAGCCAGGTTACACTCTACATTATTCATAAAACCACACCTCTTTACTCTAGAACGCAATGTTTCTCCTTTACTTTTTGACACACTACTATGCTGCGGTAGAGTCACTCACATTTTATTTGGGCTTGTATAATATTTTTTCTCTATAGCATACACTCTTCCCTCCTTCTCCTCTATTACATTTCCCAAGTAAAATGTGTCATGTTTCACTGTATTCTCCTGAAAAACTTTTCTAAAAAGTCTTAAAATCTGGGTAGATTTCAGTACTTTAACATTGATGCCTTGCAGGAGAAATATGCCAAATTTTATTAAGTCTGACCTACCAGGCATTTCACTAATATGATGATGGATGGTGGAGGGTCAGGCAGAAGAATCCCTCTCTCTCTTTTTTGTGCTTACTACCACCTTCCATTAACACACAGTCATTCTAACAGTTAAATGCTTTATTTAATATTGATTATATATATATATATATATAAAACACAAAGTACTAAAATACATATAGCAATTACTAATAGAGTGGGTTACAAATTAGAGAATTTTAATACTCTACTTCATTAGCCAGAAAAATAGTCAGTCAGCTAACATCATAAGCTATAATCACCAACTACTTTAATAGGGATTTGTCATTTAGTATATTATTATACAGGTTGTGAGATTGCCTCTGGCAACATGTTTCTAAACCCTTTGCAGATGGGTCTGAAGAAGCAGGGTAGTGGCAAAGAAAGCCAAGCTAGTCAGGAGAGAGTGATGGAAGTCAGTGGCTTTTGTGGCTTCTCCATCTTGGTGTCTGCAGCACCAAAAGCCAGAACTGCTCTTTTTTTATTAAACAATACCCATATACTGATTATATGGGCAAGGTCAAGTAATCCAAGTGGGCATTTACATATCAAAAGATAGATTTAAGGAAGATATAAATTGGGGAAATGCATTTGTTTTGGTTTAATAGCTGGGTGTTATCTTACCATTCTATCCTTTCAGTTTATTACAAAACAACAAAAAAAATTGGAAAAGCTATAAAAGTTTTGTTCTTCTTTTCTCTGCCAGAGGTGGGGACCCCAGATCAAATTTATTTTGCATAGGCACAGTAAATATTGGCTGTCAAAGTGTCAAAGGTCAGATTGTGCATACAAACTCTTGATTTGTCTTATACATTTCACAAAATTTCTTCATAAACTCTCTGAACATAAAAATTAGAATTTTTTGTAGATATATTTACTTTGAAAATTCTTAAACATTTGTACACTAAGCACTGTAATAAGAGTCTAGAACATCTATTTTATTTTCTATAAACATCTCTAAACATTTCTGCAGATATATATATATATATATTTGAAAATAAGTTTACTAAAATATTTTTATATTGAGCACTATATTAAGAGCCCATAGTTCATTTTCCATCGGTTTTTGCAGATAAAGACATTAGGACATTTTTGCAGACATATCTTGAGAATAAGTTGCTACATAATAAACAAAATCAAACATCACAGCATTTGAAAACATTCACTAGGATAGCTGAAACAATAAAATTAAACAATATTATGCATTTCCCTGGAACTGTGCAAACTAACATCAAACCACTAAAGTTGGATACAAAATTTTCTGTTTGCAGTAGGGCATAGACCAAAACAGCAGCTATAAAATCGAATACAGGTAGAATACACAGTTTAAACAACAATATGATGACTGGTACAAGTAGAATCTATAGATTGACCTAGAAGAAAGTTATAGGAGATTCTGGAAGTAGTTTCGCCTCATTTGGGTTTTGGCTGGGCTTGGATCCTTTATCAGTTCCATCTTTTTCTGTGTTATGCTGCTGAGGTTGTCTGAGACAGATAGGCCATTGGTTCTTGGGATAGAATCTGAGTAAAGGGAACAGCTCGTCTCTCTGCTATTGGTCCCCTCTAATGGGGATTTCTCTTTGGTTTCTAACCCATCAGTGACCTCAATAAGTTGCTATAGGTTGGGGGACCAAGGTCCTTACCAAAAGCACCTTTGGTAGACAAAAGGCTTTGGGCCTTGGCCTCTGGGACTCTGCTCAGAGTCATCAGCTCTCTCTCATTCACTGCCTGTTCTGTCCCTCCTGAAGGGGTCTCTTCCATGTTCAGAACAGGAGCCATTAGCACTGATGTTCTGTTGGTGGGCACTGCACACTCAGTCCATTTCAAGGGGGCCATCGTGTTTATTATCCACCAGAGGGTCAAAGTACTCACCATCGTTGGGATCTTCTCTGGTGCCAGGTCCTGGGTCACTGTTCAAATGACAGTTGTAAAATAAAATCCATGTCTTGTAAAAAATTATCCACGAGTTGTGAGATGAACCCAGGTACAATGTTTCTAACCGCCCAGGAAGTTGGGTCTTTTTTTTTTGGTAAGAATTTATTCAAGACAAAATTGATTAACATAATGAGGTAAGCTAACATAACATAATATAGTGACATAACATAACATATAATATAACTGATATAATAATAATAATACATGTAAGACAAAGAAAGTTTCTGATTAAAAACATATTTTTCCATAATGGCTTACATATCTTTCACAGTAGTATTTTAGATACATATTAACATTGAGTCAGGGGAGTTGGGTCTTAAGAAACAGAGCAGTGGCAAAAAATAATAAGCCAAGCCAGCTGGATAAGGATGATCATGGCATCTGAGACTTTTCACTTTCTGCCTCGGTCTCAGACAAAAGCTAGAATGCTAGAACTGCCTTTCTTTTTTTTTTTTTTATTAAAGCAATTCAATACACCAGGTTGGGAAAGATCCAGTAATCCAGGTGGGCTTTTATATATCAACAGAGAGATTTAAGGAAAGAGGGAGTTGGGAAAACACCTTTGCTTTGGATTAATAGCTGGGTACCATTTTACAGTAGGCGAAGTATGATCTGGTTAGAGACATTCATAACATACTTTCTTCTTAAATAGCATTTTGTAGTAACATGTTTTTGATTCTTACATCACTCCCTACTTTTCATTTCCTCTTCATATACTTTTTGAGTTGTAAAAATCTTGATTAAATGCTTGATTATAGACACATCTAGGTTTAATTATCATAAGTAACCTTAGGTAAGAAAAACCCACCTCTCAGGTGAATTACCTTTCTTCTGTTAACTTTAGGTAATAAAAGCAGCAGGAAGAATCAAGTCAAAAGTGGCTGGCTCAGTTGACCGAAGAGGCTGCTCAACACCCTGGCCCAATGCACCTTCTCCCACGACTCCCTCTGTTTCTTTTGTGATGTCACTGCTGTTGATCTATCCATTCTAATATCACAATGAACATGCATATGAAGATAAACTTCTGGGAAGCTTGAAGCCACCGTGCTCAGTAATCCTGGCAACTGAAATGGTGTCTGAATGTGTAATAAAGAGACCTTAAACAGTAAGTGGGGTAGCAAATTTTCTGGGGTACTGGGTAAATAATGAAACCAGTATTACCATTTTATCACCATCTTGCTGCACTTAACAACACAGGCTATCTACAAGATTATTGTCATATATAACCCCCCTTCTGAAACCCATCATGCTGCTCTGAGGTATTTATCAAAAATTTTCAGATGAACTAACAAACATAGCATTCTCTTTAAAAACTCTATCATGCACAAGCCTTAAGAAGGGAAGAGTACTTTTACAGTAGTGAAGATTTCTTACTCAAAAGACTTTCCCAAGGCTGGTACTGAACCGAATGGGATAAGTGAAATTACATTTATGATGTCTGAAAAGTTGTTCAGAATACTGAGTGAAGAGATCTCACTCAAAAAATCTTTCCTAGGGCTGGTACTGGACCCAATGGGATGAGCAAAGCAGAATCTGTTAAGTTTGGCAATTCAAGTCATAGGTACAGTTAAATGGTTTAATATTTGGATAGTTTAATATTCATTAACAGGGATGACACTAATGGGGATGTTTACTGAATAACTATTAAAAGAAACAAATCCAAAAATTTTTGCATAGTGTTCCTGAATGAGATTCTGTGGAGTTTGATATTGTAAAAGGATAGAAAGTTACAGACCTGATCATGTAATGGGTCAAGGATTTTGCTAGGGGCCGGAGAGATAGCATGGAGGTAAGGTGTTTGCCTTTCATGCAGAAGGTCATCGGTTCGAATCCCGGCATCCCATATGGTCCCCCATGCCTGTCAGGAGCAATTTCTGAGCATGGAGCCAGGAATAACCCCTGAGCACTGCCGGGTGTGACCCAAAAACCACACACACACACACACACACACACACACACACGATGATGCTAGTGGAAAACATCCCCTCTGCTCCCAATTGACCTAGATTTCATCAATTTAACTCCAACCTATCCCAGATGAGGCTCTCTGAAGGGGGTCTGAATCAGGTAATTTCATGAGAGTGTGCTGAAGACCCTGGGCAGTGTCTCAGATGCTAGTGCCTACCAACCTTCTTTGTGTGAGGCTCTTGGACCTTCAACCAGTTGTAGCCTATCAAGGGCAATGATCACTGTGGATGTGAGGATGTGTGTATGTCTGTCAATGTTGTAGGCAAACCCTTTTTTCTATATCTCTAATGCCATCCTTTTTGGCCTTAAAGTCTACCCCTCCTTCCCATATACTTTCAGATTCATACTATAAGACCAGAGAACCAGTGCTGGAGTGATAGCACAATGTGTAAGGCTTTTAAAATGCTCGTGGCTGACCAGGGTTTGATTATGAGCATCCCATATGCTCCCCTGATCCCTCCAGGAGTGATTTCTGAGTGTGGAGCCAGAAGTAACCCATGAGCGCTTCTGAGTGTGGCTCAAGAACCAAACCAAACCAAACCAAACAACAACAACAACAAACAAACAAACAAAAAACAAAAATCAAATGAAAACAAACTCCTGTAACCAGACAGTTCACATGAATTGGCTAAGTTGAGTGAGACCTGGTTCAAGGAAAACTATTGAACTTTGACTTCTAGCGGCAGCTGCAGGAAATCATCAACTTCCTGATAAATCTTCACTGACTGGTTACTTCCTCAAGTTGATTACTATCAATTTTTATCCTATCCATGTGTCTTTATAAAGACATAGAAAAGGGTAAATTATAGACATCTGTATTGGATTCTTAGATGACTCCCTCCTTTTTTCCCCCTCACACCCTTTTCGGATTGCAAAAAAACTACCCAGGTTTGATTAGGAACCCACCTAAGTTTAATTAACATAAATAATCATAACTTTTTTATGTACATAAAAATGTACTTATGTACATTTGTACTTATGTACTTACATGTACCATAACTCCACTCGTCAAGTGACTAACCTTTGTTCTGTTAAACTTGGCTAATAAAAGCAACAGTGAGGTGCTTGAGGACAGAACTGACTCAGAAAGATTCAAGAGGCTTTTCAACCCCATGGCCTATGCACCTTCTCCTATGACTCTATCTGTTTCTTGTGTGACATTTCTGCTTCTGAATCATCTATTTTAGGGTCAGGATGAATATGAACATGAATATGAAAATGAACTGCTGGAGAGCTGGAAGTCCCCCAGCCATTCAGGTACCATTTAATTTTATGAAATAATATTTCCCACTGCCTTCTTTTACAAAACATATTCATTTAAAATCAGTGCAGTTCAGAAAAATCACAAACCTGCAGCTAACCACTCAAGCTTTAAAAACTTCAAAAATAGTGCATATTTCATTTTCTCCTTGTTAGAATGTAAAACAAAGTCTACATGCCTATACAGATTACAGATTAAAAAAGAAGATAATGTTAGGATTCATTTCACAAACTTACTTCTCACAGATTTGGATAGATGTAAGTCTATCCAAAGTCTTGTGTGGGTAAGTCCTAACTAGCAAATTCACTCTAACATTCCAATTTCCCTGATCCTTTGAATAATTTCCTTTACAGTAAGCCAAGAGTGATCAAACATTTCCAATTCACTCACAGTAAATATGGACTTTTGGGTCAATATTTCAGCCAACCATTCACAGTTATAGCTCATTCTACCCATATTTAATTACATTTTAAATGTAGAATTTCTGCCTAGTGACCCTATATCAATAAATTAAGCCTCATCTAATCTTACCTTCTATTCTTAGCTAATCAACATTTTCTTAAGACAAACTGAATGTAACTTACTTCTTACAAACTCTCCCAGGCACATGCCCTAAGAGAAAAGTGTTACTTTTATAGTAGTGGAGAACTCTTACTCAAGACTGTCCCAAGACAGTAATATAAGTAAATTTACTTATATTCATATCTATGTGAATTAAAATTTTGTTTGGTGTGAATTAAATAATTTAAGTCATTATTTTTTGTTTGTTTATTTGGTCACACCCAGCAGCACTCAAGGGTTACTCCTGGCTATTCTGGCTCAGAAATTACTCCTGGTAGGCTCTAGGGACCATATGGAATGCCGGGATTCAAATCACCATCCTTCTGCATGCAAAACAAATGCCCTCCCTCCATGACATCTCCCTTGCCCCAAATCATTATTTTCCTTATAAAGATAGTGCTTCCACTAAGATTCAAACTGCTACTACTTCAGTCTAATAATGAAAAAAAAGAGGTGATAGAGGGGAATCTTAAAGAAGACAGTATGGTATTTTGTAAATCGGGGTGTCAGCATGGTCATTACAGTTTTCTCAAATAATGTAAGATGAATTAAGAAAGACTAGAAACCAGTAACTCTACAGATATAAATGTTAATGCTACTGGGAATAAAATGGCTATTTTCAATTAGTATGCAGTTATTTCTGCTACCGGGGAGAGGAAAACTCTTACTCCAATGAGTGGATGCAGTTACTTCCATTAGTAAAACTCTTTAAAATTAAGGGTTCTATGGCCCCATCATTGTTTTCATCTTCAAGTAGGTCTCTAAATCCATCTTTAATAATGAATCCTTCCATTTAACTTTAGGCTACAGCATATAGTTATAGAATATAGTTACTATATCCTGTAAGGCTAAAGCATAGAGTGTACTATAACTCAGCACTAGACAAAGTACTATATTTTATCAGTCTTAGCACTGAGGTTACAAGAAATAATGTTTTCTACAGATCATGCATAAAGGCTTCAAGTTATATAGTTAAAACTCAAAGTGAAATTTTGAATTCAAACTTCAACCTTTTCCTTCTATTTTTGATGGGAGACATTTGTAGTAACCAGCCAATCTTACTCTTATTTGATCATTTTCTCAACACATTTAATATTTAATATATTCAGCATCTCATAAATGGTTCATTGAGAGCATTCATTTAAATGCTTTGCATATTTCTTGTACTGGGTTACACCTTGAACTGTTACTTTGCCCATGAATACTAGAAATGGTAGTATTTCTATGAAATAAGTATTTTCAAGTCTTACTATTTTAGAGATTCAGCTCCAGAAACCTCAGAAATAATTTAGAAATGTATACTTAAATCTGCTCCTCTAAAGCAACTGCCTGAATTAACATATGTATCAGTTAGGAAATCAGATAAATTGAACAATTGAATATAGTTATAAATATAAAATATATATAGAAATAATAAGGTTTATTTTAAGAAACTACCTCATGTAACTGAAACCAGTGAATGTTATGGTCTTTCTAGCTGATTTCTAAAAACTAGAATTCCCAGAAAATCAGTGGGGCAGTTTAAATGTCTCAGAGCCAGATAACCAGTGCAGTAAAATTTAAGTTTCAAGACCTCAGAATGAATTGAAAGAATATTGATTTTGAGATTATTGACAATATCTAGAATAGTGCTGATGCTTTTTCTTGTCCTTTCTCCATTTTATTCTCCCATCTTCCTTTTTGCATATTAAAACTGACTATAGAAACCTATTAAGTAGGGCATGTAGAACATGATAATATTATTAAATGAAAAAAGAATATATTATGAGTAAGTCTTGAAAACAAAATATGCCCCAGGAGTATGAGACAGATATGGCCTTGACCTCTATTAATGCACTCCGGTAAACTGTATCACTATCTGTGTAAAACAGTTTAGGTTTTTTAAAATTAAATGGGCCAGCAAATGTGTTCCAAAGAAAAAACAGAACAGATGATATAACAGCATACATATATGCAATAAAGCATAGGAAACAATACATGGGTCTTTCCTAAGGTGGAGGACGACATAAGCTAAAATAGAATAGGAAATTGTCACAACTTTATGCTGTAAAATTATCTTCTGATTGGTTATATAAACTACCCAGTATCATTTCTTTATGTAACCATTAAATTTTGATATGCTTATCAACTGTCCTTAATGTGTTTCATCTTAAAAAATGGTTCCTGTGCTAGGGATACTGGTGAGCTCACTGGTGACTGTCCAGTGAACCCTAATGTTTGTATCATTCTTGTGTTATTCTCATTCCAAGTGACTGATCCTTGCTGGATGGAGGTCAAAGGTAAAGATCTTATTGACTTTGTTATGTAAATTGCCATATGCATTGCCTTATCCCTACTCCCTTTAAAGCTTCTTGCAAGGCATCTTATAAACTAACTATTAGCAGTTAGCCTAGGAATTAAATATTGTGAAATGCTTTAAAATAAGTTTATATGTTCTAATTACATTCAATGAAATAGGTAAGAATCTGGAAAGAATTTATAAGTATGACCTATCTAAAGATATGTAATAATTATAATTACTGTGTGTAAATATGTATAACAATGTAAATAATTTACATGTATACAAAGAACAAAGGAGTGTGTTAAAATACAAGGTCGAATGTAAAAGGACAATGTAAAGACACATAAGAACATATTTATTACATTTACTATTTTAGAGTTACTTGGTAACCTCAGAGTCAGATTTATGAGGTCTATAAATTATCCTAGTATATAGATAAATTAATATAAGTTTATGTCTCATTAATTGTACTCTATACTATATTATACTCTAGCATTAAATTTTTACACACGTATACATATTTTATTTATATGTCATAAATTTACATGCTAATATATTCATAGATGTCACCAATGTCCTATCATAAAAGAGGAGAACCTTCATTTTAAAGGTGAGAAAGAAGCACAGTGGTTTTGGTAGAAGAAATAGTATCAAGGATACTCAATGATCCTTCCCCCATTCTCTAAGACCAGTTTGTTGCCTGTCTTGACATCCAGTCCTCCTGTGCTTCCATCCCAGGTTCTTCATCTGAGGCAGGGACCTCTAACCCCAGATATGAACCTAGATTCTCTAGTCCCCCTGGTACACACATTGATCTCCATTTGTGATTCTGTCTTCCCATTAGAGATGCATAATCCAAGCGAGGAACCTCTAGCCATGTAGCTAAACCTGGATTTTCTAGGGCTATAAATGCATCTTCAAGAACAAATTTCAATTTATATTTGATATTTGCAGGAAGATGGGCTCTAGTACATCTTTCTCTTGGACAATCTACAACCTCAAAACTCACTTGACCAAACCTAGTAGTTTTTGAAAATTTTTTTCATAGTCAGATAGCACACATATAAGAAAATAACCTGAACGCATATTTGTAGCCATCTTTTGTATAGTAATTTCAAAAGATAAATTTCTTAAGTAATGATAACATAAAACTCCATCATTCCAGCCTACAAAATACAAAGAACATTGGAGAAATTACAGAGGATGACTGCAGTTGAAGATAAGGAAAGAAACCTAAGAAAATCTCTGAGATCATCAAAAATCCTGCACCAGATAGATGAGTATCAAAAAAAAAAAAACTGAATTCTTTATTAACATAAATTAAGAAGGTTCTGGCCTGTGAAATAAAGCAAACTATAGATGAATAATTTAACGAACATAAAGAAGGATTCTTTCAGAATGTGAGAAAATCCATACAAAAGAAATTAAGGAACTAAAAAATATATTAGCAAGCCATAGTAGTAGAGTCTACATAAGTGGAAAACTATAGAGTGGAGAATTGTTAGTAAGCAAAAACAAGAGAAAAAAATCTTTGGATTATAGGAATACCAGAAGGAGAGGAAAAACGCAAGTGGAAGAAAAAGTAGTCAAAAAGTTAAGAGCAAAGAACTTCTACATTATCTGTAAAGAGTCCACTAAACAAATTCAAGAGGCAGAAAGAGTATAAAGCAATATAGACCCTAATAGAACAATAACAAGTAATCCAAACGGAAAAGAAAGAGAAACAAATTTCTGAAAGCAGTAAGGGAGAAGGAAAACCTTAAGTACAAAGGAAAGAAAATAAAAATAAAATCGAATTTCCCATATGAAATGATCTAGGCAAGAAAGGATTGGAGTTTTCAAATTACTAATGAAAGAAATTTTCAACCTAATGTACACTACCCTATATATTCTACTTATATAAGAGAAAAAGATAAGAACAGTATAAGACACAAACTTACAACATTTGTGAATAAATAAGCTGACTCTAAATAAAATACTCATATATCACATATAAATGAAATAACCAATTGTAACAGAACAACACTATAAAATATAACAGAGCAACTAAAGTACATTCTATAAAGAAAACCATAACAGTAAATGGACTAAACTCTACCATCAAAAGGCACAGAGTAGATGTTTTGAGATGAAAATAAAACCAGACCTTTTGCTGCTTGTAGAAAACACCCTTGAAATCTCAGGACTGACTTAGTAAAAGGATAAAAACTCTTTTTCAAGTCACTGGAAGAGAAAAAATACTGGAACAGACTTAATTATATCATATCAAATTGTGTTCAACCTCAAAAGAGAGTAGAGAACATTATGACATTAAGACCAAGAAGAACTAACTTTGATCAACATTTAGAGTCACAATAGTATGTAAAGCTTTGCTGACAAACCTAAGTAAATATATGGATGGAAACATGTTAGAAGTGGGACATTTCAATACACCACACTTGCCCCTGGATAGAATCACTGGTCAGAACATAAAATAGAAAATAGTAAAAAAGAGCCCTAAATGATAGAACATGAGTTGGGACTAATAAATTTATAGGGGCCTTTCATACTCAAAAATCTAAATATGCATTTTTCTCAAGTGCTTTTCTCTAGGATAGATCACATTTTAGGTCATAAGTGTAATATTAAAATTAACAAATATATGTTATATATGTGTATATACATATATACATACATGCATACATATATATGCTATATATAACAAAATATGTTGATGTATTTCATATTAATTTTAGAGTCCTAAATGGTGGTGAATGGATGGTGAGGCCTTTCTCAGTTCGGCATGGCACCTGCAGCCCCTACTGTGGGTCTGTAAGTATCTGGGTGACAGCTAAGAAAGGACCCACAAGAAGTCAGTAGAAGTCAGGAGACAACAGCTTTATTTAGGCCCAAATCACAAGGTAAGGCTTCTCAGCTAAACAGCCTCTGCATCCATGCTGTCTCTGATCTCTCTCAAATGCAGCATCTTCTTCCTGCTTTTTCTGATGCTGAGACTCTCTCCACTCCCCAGGTCACTTTAATTAATAACCACAGACCCCTCCCAGCTGTGGATTGGTTTGACCAACAGGTAAGATTAGCATTTTGCCCTGGGGAGGGATAACACTATGCCAAATATATTATCATACCACAATGCCACGATGTCACACAGAGAAAGAGACATGGTAAAAATATGATGTGGAGAAAATTTAACACTTAGAGTCTGAACAGCATACTGCTTAATAACAGTTAGAACAAAGAAGAAATCAAGAAAGAAATAGATTCCTTGAAAAAAAATGACAATAAAAATACAAATTAACAAAGTCAACGGGACACAGCAAAACATTAATAACGTGGAAAGTCATAACAATACAGGCCTATATAAAGAAATGAGAAAAGATAAAAGCAACAACCTAAAGGCACACCTTAAATATCTGGAAAACTAACAAAGAAATCCAAGCATAATAAAAAGAAATTAAATAATAAAAATAGGAGATATCAATGATATAAAAATAAAAATACGAAGAATAAGGGAAAATAGGAGCATTTTTTATAAGAATAAACAGTAAAAACATTGGCAAGACTCATAAGAAAAAATTGTCATAGTGCTCAAATAGATCAAAAGTAAAAGGGGAAATTTTACAGCAAACCCCCTAGAAATCCAACATTATGAAAGCTTATTATGAACAGCCACACTCTGTTAAGTAGAGAATATAGAAGAAATAGACATATTTCTGGATACCCAAATCTGTATAAAGAGATAGTAGATAGCCAAAAAAGGCCGATAACAAGTAATAAAATTGAAAGGATAAGTAAGAATTCCTCAAAATATTAAAGTGCAGGTGAATTTTCAGGTGAATTGAACATTCAGATTAGAACAAACAATGGAGTGAGTGAGTGAGAAATGGCTGCAGGTGGGGGTTTCCAGGCAGAGTGCTGACTGCTCTACCTGCAGAATCTCCACCGGGCTGTGCTTCTTCTGAGGAACTGAGCACCGGAAGGGAGCCCTGTCCTACCCTTCTCTGTCTTTCCTGAACTCTGGAAGCTCTCCTCAGAGCCCTGGGAAGCGAACCCCAAAGAAACTACATTCGGGAGCTACCCAGCGAGCCAGTGAGTGAGTGAGAAATGGCTGCAGGTGGGGGTTTCCAGGCAGAGTGCTGACTGCTCTACCTGCAGAATCTCCACCGGGCTGTGCTTCTTCTGAGGAACTGAGCACCGGAAGGGAGCCCTGTCCTACCCTTCTCTGTCTTTCCTGAACTCTGGAAGCTCTCCTCAGAGCCCTGGGAAGCTAACTCCAAAGAAACTACATTCGGGAAGAGATAACAATGCTATCTGGGCAAAAGCCGGCTCCCTGTGTGTGACACCAGGCGGGGAAAATCCGCGAAAGTACACCGGCCCAGTGGGGCTCAACTGTGAAAGACTGTGAGTGTGACCTGTCTATGTCTGTCTACTGTCCTCTTGCGTGAAACTCTTGCGAGTGGGGCAAAAAGAGGCTCAGAGGAGCACGGCCGCTCCGCTTCGCTACGCGGCCGTGCACTCTTTCTAAGGAAAGAACTCCATTGCAACAAGAAGGAAAAATCACACTAAGAACGGCGCTATATCACAGAAGCAAACATTTCTCTCTGGACTGTCTTCTCTGTTGCATGCTCGGGCCTAAGATTTGACCCAGTGTGAGGCTTCATCCACGGAGGACTCCCCTCCCTTAGAGGCAAGTCAGCCCATCCAGAAAGGGAGGAGCCAGAGGAGTGTGCTGCCTACATCATATAGACAATGAATACCACCACAACACGTAGAAAAACCCACAATACAAGTGTGACAATGGGGAAACAACGCAGGCCAGCATCAGACATAGAGAATGAAGATGACAATTCTGAGGACCAGATAATGACTGAACAACTAATCAACCTCTCAGATAAGGACTTTAGACTAGCAATATGGAAGGTGCTCAACAGACTCCAAGAAACCATGGATCGAGTTGAACAGAACACTAATAAGAACCAAGAAAATATGAAGGCAGAAATGACAAAACTCCAAACTGAAATAACATGTCAACTAACAGGACTGAAAAAGTCAGTAAACGAAGTGAATGACAAAATGGATAAGCTCTGGGACAGGGTATCAGAAGCTGAGAATAGACTTGGTGCTGTGGAAGATGAGATACATAACAATTCCATACAGCAGGAGAGATTGGACAAAAAACTTAAAGCAAATGAGCAGACAATGGAAAAATTAGTCAAAGAATGGGAACAGACGAAAATAGAAGTCTATGATAAGATCAACAGAAACAACTTAAGAATCATTGGAGTCCCAGAGACCCAGGAAGAAAATTTCCAGGAAGAATCAATGGTCAAGAACATCATTAAAGAGAAACTTCCAGAGCTAAAGAATATATGTGATCAAATCCTGCATGCCCGAAGAGTACCAACCAAAAGAGACCCCAGAAAAACCACCCCAAGACACATCCTAGTCACAATGACAAATCCCACAGATAGAGACAGAATTCTGAAAACAGCAAGATCAAAAGGGGAAATCATGTTCAAGCAAGCTTCCCTGAGATTTACAGCAGACCTGTCACCAGAAACGCTCAATGCCAGAAAGCAGTGGTGGGATATTGTGACAAGACTGAATGAAATGAATGCTTCACCCAGAATACTATACCCAGCAAAACTCACTTTCCGGTTTGATGGAAGAATACATGGTTTCACAGACAAAAAACAGCTCAGAAACTTCACAGACACAAAACCAGTCTTAAGAGAAAAACTGAAAGACCTAATCTAAGACAAGACTACCCAAAAGACACACCAAATTTTGAAATAAAGATGGCGTTAAATCCCAGGACAATTCTTTCTCTCAACGTCAATGGACTAAATGCACCAGTTAAGAGACACAGAGTGGCTAAATGGATCAAAAAACTCAATCCAACCTTCTGCTGCCTACAAGAAACGCACCTGAATAGTCAGAACAAACATAGACTCAAAATAAAAGGCTGGAGAAAAATTATCCAAGCAAACAACACCCATAAAAAAGCTGGAGTGGCCATACTAATATCAGATAATGCAAACTTTATACTCAGGAAGGTTGTAAGGGACAAAGATGGACATTTTATATTAATCAAGGGGTACGTAGAGCAGGAAGAATTCACTCTCCTAAACATATATGCACCGAATGAGGGGCCAGCAAA
The DNA here is from genome assembly GCF_024139225.1 of Suncus etruscus. Classification (NCBI taxonomy): domain Eukaryota; kingdom Metazoa; phylum Chordata; class Mammalia; order Eulipotyphla; family Soricidae; genus Suncus; species Suncus etruscus. The sequence goes on along the minus strand of NC_064848.1, from coordinate 134,788,330 downwards.
ATATTTAATACAACTGTTGACAAATCTGAAAAATAATATCAACAACAACACAATAATTGTGGGGGACCTTAACACGGCTTTGTCAACACTGGACAGGTCAACCAGACTGAAACCCAACAAGAATATACTAGACCTGAGGAGAGAAATGGAAGAAAGAGGCCTAGTGGATATATATAGGACACTCCATCCCCAGAAACCTGGATACACATTCTTCTCCAATGTACATGGGACATTCTCCAGGATAGACTACATGCTGGCACATAAAACATACCTCCATAAGATCAAGAGGATAGAAATTTTGCAGACTACCTTCGCTGACCACAAGGCTCTGAAATTATTTGTGAACTCCAAAGGGACTCAGAAGAAACACTTTAACACCTGGAAGTTAAACAGCCTCATGCTCAATAACCAGTGGGTCCGAGATGAAATCAAGGAGGAAATAAAAAGGTTCCTGGAAACAAATGACAATAAAGACACAAACTCTCAGAACTTATGGGACACAGCAAAAGCAGTACTGAGAGGAAAATTTATAGCTTTGCAAGCACACATCAGGAAGGAAGAAGGAGCTTACCTGAGTAGCTTAATGACACAGCTAATAGAACTAGAAAATGCTCAACAAAAGGACCCAAGAATAGGAAGACAGAAGGAAATAACAAAGCTGAGAGCAGAAATCAACGAAGTGGAAACTCAAAAAACAATCCGAAAGATCAACGAAAGCAGAAGTTGGTTCTTTGAAAAAATAAACAAGATTGATAGACCACTGGCAAACCTAACAAAGAAAGAGAGAGAGAGAAACTTGATAACTCGTATCAGGAATGAAAAAGGAGAGATCACTACTGATATGACAGAGATTCAAAGGGTAATCAGAAACTACTTTGAAAAACTCTACGCCACTAAAAATGAGAACCTGGAAGAAATGGATAAATTCTTGGACTCTTATAATCTTCCACGGTTGAAGGAAGAGGATGTAGCATATCTAAACACCCCCATCACCATTGATGAAATTAAAACAGTAATCAAATGTCTGCCGAAAAACTAAAGCCCAGGTCCAGATGGATTCACTAATGAATTCTATCAAACTTTCCAAGAGGAACTACTGCCAATCTTGGCAAGACTCTTTCATGAAATTGAACAAACAGAAACACTCCCAAATAGCTTTTATGAAGCCAACATCACCTTGATACCTAAACCAGACAGAGACGCTACCAAAAAAGAAAATTACAGACCAATATCACTGATGAATGCAGATGCAAAGATCCTCAACAAAATCCTGGCAAATAGGATTCAATGCCTCGTTAAGAAGATCATCCACTACGATCAAGTAGGTTTCATCCCAGGAATGCAAGGCTGGTTTAACATCCGTAAATCTATCAACATAATACACAACATCAATAACAAGAAAAATAAAAACCACATGATCATATCAATAGATGCAGAGAAAGCATTTGATAAGGTCCAACACCCATTCTTGATCAAAACTCTCAGCAAGATGGGAATGGAGGGAACCTTTCTCAATATAGTGAAGGCCATCTACCACAAGCCAGTGGCAAATATTATCCTCAATAGAGAAAAACTGAAAGCCTTCCCTCTAAATTCTGGCACAAGACAAGGCTGTCCTCTCTCACCACTCCTATTCAACATAGCACTGGAAGTACTTGCTATAGCGATTAGGCAAGAAAAGGATATCAAGGGAATCCAGATAGGAAAGGAAGAAGTCAAGCTCTCACTGTTTGCAGATGACATGATACTCTACTTAGAAAACCCTAAAGACTCTATCAAAAAGCTTCTAGAAACAATAGACTCATATAGCAAGGTGGCAGGCTACAAAATTAACACACAAAAATCAATGGCCTTTCTATATACCAATAGTAATAAGGATGAAATGGACATTAAGAAAACAACCCCATTCACAATAGTACCACACAAACTCAAATATCTTGGAATCAACTTGACTAAATATGTGAAGGACCTATACAAAGAAAACTATAAAACTCTGCTCCAAGAAATAAGAGAGGACACACGGAAATGGAAATGCATACCCTGCTCATGGATTGGCAGGATTAACATCATCAAAATGTCAATACTCCCCAAGGCATTATACAGATTTAATGCCATCCCTCTAAAGATACCCATGACATTCTTCAAAGAAGTGGATCAGACACTTTTGAAATTCATTTGGAACAATAAACACCCTCGAATAGCTAAAGCAATCATTGGGAAAAAGAATATGGGAGGAATTACTTTTCCCAACTTTAAACTGTACTACAAAGCAACAGTTATCAAAACAGCATGGTATTGGAATAAGGATAGGTCCTCAGATCAGTGGAATAGGCTTGAATACTCAGAAAATGTTCCCCAGAGATACAACCATCTAATTTTTGATAAAGGAGCAGGAAATCCTAAATGGAGCAGGGAAAGCCTCTTCAACAAGTGGTGTTGGCACAATTGGATAGCCACTTGCAAAAAATTAAACTTAGACCCCCAGCTAACATCATGTACAAAGGTAAAATCCAAATGGATTAAAGACCTCGATATCAGCCCCAAAACCATAAGATATATAGAACAGCACATAGGCAAAACACTCCAGGACATTACAGGCATCTTCAAGGAGGAAACTGCACTCTCCAAGCAAGTGAAAGCAGAGATTAACAGATGGGAATATATTAAGCTGAGAAGCTTCTGCACCTCAAAGGAAATAGTGCCCAGGATACAAGAGCCACCCACTGAATGGGAGAAACTATTCACCCAATACCCATCAGATAAGGGGCTAATCTCCAAAATATACAAGGCACTGACAGAACTCTACAAGAAAAAAACATCTAACCCCATCAAAAAATGGGGAGAAGAAATGAACAGACACTTTGACAAAGAAGAAATACACATGGCCAAAAGACACATGAAAAAATGTTCCACATCACTAATCATCAGGGAGATGCAAATCAAAACAACGATGAGATACCACCTCACACTCCAGAGAATGGCACACATCACAAAGAATGAGAATAAACAGTGTTGGCGGGGATGTGGAGAGAAAGGAACTCTTATCCACTGCTGGTGGGAATGCTGTCTAGTTCAACCTTTATGGAAAGCGATATGGAGATTCCTCCAAAAACTGGAAATCGAGCTCCCATACGATCCAGCTATACCACTCCTAGGAATATACCCTAGGAACACAAAAATACAATACAAAAACCCCTTCCTTACACCTATATTCATTGCAGCTCTATTTACCATAGCAAGACTCTGGAAACAACCAAGATGCCCTTCAACAGACGAATGGCTAAAGAAACTGTGGTACATATACACAGTGGAATATTATGCAGCTGTCAGGAGAGATGAAGTCATGAAATTTTCCTATACATGGATGTACATGGAATCTATTATGCTGAGTGAAATAAGTCAGAGAGAGAGAGAAAAACGCAGAATGATCTCACTCATCTATGGGTTTTAAGAAAAATGAAAGACACCCTTGTAATAATAATTTTCAGACACAAAAGAGAAAAGAGTTGGAAGTTCCAGCTCACCTCAGGAAGCTCACCACAAAGAGTGATGAGTTTAGTTATACAAATAACTACATTTTGAACTGTCCTAATATTGAGAATGTACGAGGGAAATGTAGAGCCTGTTTAGGGTACAGGCAGGGGTTGGGTGGGGAGGAGGGAGATTTGGGACTTGGGTGATGATAATGTTGCACTGGTGATGGGTGGTGTTCCTTTTATGACTGAAACCCAAACACAATCATGTATGTAATCAAGGTGTTTAAATAAAAAAAATATGCAAAAAAAAAAGAACCTGTACCCATCAATAAAGCGAGACCTTGATAAGACAAAAAAAAAAAAAAGAACAAACAATGATCTTTAAACTCTTCCAAATATATCTAAGAGATGATGATCCTCCCTAATACCTTTAATGAAGAAAACATTACATTCATTCCCATAGTTGACAGATATTACAAAAAAAAAACAACAATCGCACTGATAAATATTGATGCAAAAACCAAAAACATTAGAAAATTCCAACAGCACATCAAAAAATTTTGCATCATGACCAAGTGAGTTTCATCCCTGGAATGCAAGGATGGTTCAATATATGTGAATCAATAAACAGTACATGCCACATCAATATGGGAAATATAAAAGCCATATGATATAAATTGATGCAGACAAAACATTTGACAAAATCTAACACCCATTCATTATTAAAAGTCTCAACAAAAGAGGTGTGTAAGGAACCGAGATAGTAACAGCTATCTACAAAAAAAACCATAACCAACATTATTCTTAATGGTAAAAAACTGAAAGCATTTCCCTTGAGGTTCAGGTTCAAGACAAAGATGTCCATTACCTCTATTCTTATTCAACATAGTATTAGAAGTCCTAGTAATAGAAATTAGGCATGAGAAGAAAATTAAAAGAATCCAAATTCAAAAAGAGAAAGTCAAACTATATCTCTTTGCAGGTGACAGGATGATATACATTGAAGACCCTGAAAGAGTTCACAAAAAGCTTTTAGAAACAATACACTAACACAGCAAGTTCTTCAGCTATGAAATCAATCACAAAAGACAGTTACATTCCTTTTAATAATGATTAAGAAGAGAAAGAGATCAATATGTCTATCCCAGTTGAAAGAATGTCAAAAGCCATCAAATACCTAGGAATCTACCAAACAAAAGGAGTGGAGACCTATACCACAAAATATTTAATAAAATGGAAGAACTAAGTAAATGGAAAAGCATTCCATGGTCATGATTAAATATAATAAATATTATAAAAATGACCACATTACCTTAGCTATTATATTCAATGCAGTCCATATCCAAAGTCATACAACATTTTTTTAAGGATCTAGAACATCAATTATAAAGTTTGTGTGGAATCATAAAACACTTAGGATAACCAAAATCATATTGAAAAATAAGAAACTGAGGAGCATCTGATTACTGAACTTGAAGATTTGTTACTAAGCCATAGTGATCTAAACAGCATGGGATTAGCATAAAGACACTTTCAGACCAGTGGGTCAGAATTGAGTACCCAATGACACTCCCACAGTATATTGTCAATTTATTTTTGACAAAGAACAAAATACATGAAATGAAATATTGACAGTTTCTTAAAAAATAGTGTGGAAATTTTATGATCTAGTGTTAAAAATTAAAATTCAATCCATATCTCACACAAGTCAATTCAAAATGTCCCAAAGTCCTTGATATTATAACTGAATCCATAAAGTTCATTGAGAAAAACATAGGCAAAATACTCCAAACTTCGATCTAATTGAATTGCTAGTATGCCAATGGTAATGGCTATAGAATTAAATGTGAAAAATGAAATTACATCAAACTATAAAGTTTTTCTATGACAAAAGAAACAGGCTAAATGAATAGACAGCTAACTGAATGGGAGATATAGTATTTGCACTCAACACATAAGATAAAGTGTTGATATGTGGATTATTCAAAGTATTTATAAAGGTTAACCACACAAGACCTAAGAATCCAATAAAAATGAAGAAAGGAAATGAGCAGATACTTCTCTGATGAAGACTAAGAGATATCAACAAGCACTTAAAATAAATGCACAATCATCTTTTTTTTAGGGTAATGCAAGTCAAGACAACAATGCGATATCCTATTATACCAAAGAGGATGGCAAATATTAAAAATATTTCAAAGAATTTGTGTTGACAGGGATGTGGTAAAAAAAAAAGGAGCCTTCATCCACTGCTGGCAGGCACATTAAATTGGTCCAATCCCTATGGAAAACAGTATGTATGTTTCTCAATAAACTGAGAATCAATCTGCCATATGATCTACCATTTCTGCTTTGGCATTTTTATCCCCGGGAAAAAAAAATTATCCAAAAAAAATTCTATTAATATCAGCACTCAGTACAGTAGCTAGGAGCTGAAATCAACATAGATGTCCAATAACAGATGAGTGGATCTGAAGATGTGATATATATAAATGTATATACACATAATGAAAAATACATAGCAATAAAGAATGATGTAAGCATGCAATTTTCTTCAACAATTATGGAAAATGAAAAAAGCCAAAAGTGAAATAAGCAAGAAGGAGAAATACAGAATGATATAGCCTATATGGTATTTATGATAACTGCATGAAGTAATTTAGAGGTTTAAACTGGAGTTGTGAACACCCTAGGATAACTAGGAGAAAGAAACTGATTGGAAGAGGAGAAACAAAAATATGAAAGGATGAAGGACACAAGGCAAGAGATCTCAGTTGCATTGGTGATGTAAAAAGGGACAGAACTAAATGTACCATCCAGAGTGAAAAACTATATACTCATGAGCCCAAAACTTATCAATAAAATTTAAAATGGGCATGTTATGCTGGCACACTAGGGGTTTGTGGTGGTGCTATTAGATGCACTCTGGGAACATTGGTGGAACATTGGTAGAACTGGCCATAAAATATTGAATGTATGAATACCAACTATGAAGAACTTTGTAAATGACAATAATTTCAATATTTTTAAAATAGTAAGAAAGACATCGTTTTAAGAAAGAAACAAACAACTGTGCTCAAATACTGTTTTATTAAATTTGTATGCGGTCTTAACTATTGATTTTATCAAGATAAAAGTCCTTTAAGACCTTAGTAAAGTTTTAGTAACAGAACTATATCTAGAGTCCAATTGGAATGAGATCAAGAAGTGTAGAGAATATTCAGAAATCTTATCTTAAAGGCCAGTAGTGTGTTGTACATAGCTAGAAGAAATATAGCTTAAACTATTTTACACAGAGAGCTATTTATGAAAGAGTGTGTGTGTGTGTGTGTAAGTATGTGTGTGTTGAGAAAACATGACAAAACAGAATACTCAGAAAAGTATCATTTTTGAAAGATAAAAATATTATAATTGATTTATAAGATGAAGGCATCACCTTAAGTGTATGAGAATTTTTCATTTCATAAATGAGCATGAGTTCCTACCTCAGTTTCTGGTAGAGACAGGTAAATTTACATAGAGTGGGAAGAAGAATATTCATTCTTTTAATTATTCTCTGAATAAATAACTCAGTTACATTGAGAAAATATATCCTTTGAAGGAATCTATCAGGAAAATTGGATGGTAAAATCATGGAGTGGCATCTATGGGCTTTAAGAAAAATGAAGGACATTTTTAACAGTATCTCAGAGACAAGAGAGATGAGGCTGGTAGGTGCAGCTCAGGACATGAAGCTCATCACATAGAGTGATGAGTGCAGTTGTAGAGATGACTACACTGAAAACTATCATAACAATGTGAATGAATGAGGGAAGTGGAAAGCCTGTCTCGAGTACAGGTGTAGGGGGGTGGGGAGGAGGGAGATCTGGGAAATTGGTGGTGGGAATGTTGCACCGGTGAAGGGGGGTGCTCTTTACATGACTGTAATCATACAACTATAATCATGTTTGTAATCACGGTGTTTAAATAAAGATAAAGAAAAAAAAATCATGGAGTGGGTGAGGTTATGCCATGACAGGGCAATCCCAGAAGTCTTCAGAGGATACAGGAGCTACAGCTAAAACAGTATGCAGTTATTTTTTTCTAGAAACATATTTTATATTTATCTAGTTAAAGGCTTTTAAGTCAAAGGAATCTTAACATATGTGCAATATTGAAAAGAACAAAGCAAAGGGGGATTTATTATCCATCACTAAAGCATATCTACAGATTTAGTGATATTGGAACACAACAGTTCTAATAATGAAGTAGTAGGTTGGTAAGTCTAAATGTTTATGTTAAAAATACAGCACTAGTTGGAGATATAGGAAAGGACTAATATGACTTCTTTATATATGTCCAACTGCGTCTCCATCTCTGGCACTACAATGAAGAACAGGGTGTAGCCCCTGAGCTCTGAAAATAAAATAAACATTTGGATGGGTATTGGCTTCTGAGAGACTCATTTTGCCAGCAAGAATTAGGAAACAGTAAAGCAAAGAGCATGATAAAATAAACAAAAGACAATCCATAATTTAGAATTATATTTAATCTCTCCTCTGTTACAGGTACTTTTCTTTCCTCTATGAAATGTTCAGGTTATACATATTACAGTGCTTTTACAGTATGATATGATTGATTCCAATTGGTCGTTGAGATAATTTAGAAAAAAATTTCTTGTGGCCGGAAAGATAGCATGGAGGTAAGGCATTTGCAGAAGGTCAGTAGTTCGAATCCCGGCATCCCATATGGTTCCCTAAGCCTGTCAGGAGCGATTTCTTTTTCTTGTTTTTTTGGGGGGGCCACACCCATTTGATGCTCAGGGGTTGCTCCTGGCTATGTGCTCAGAAATCACCCCTGGCTTGGGGGGACCATATGGGACACCGGGGGATTGAACCGCAGTCCATCTGCTTGCAAGGCAGACACCTAACCTGTAGCGCCACCTTCCCGGCCCAGGAGCGATTTCTGAGCATAGAGCCAGGAGTAACCCCTGAGTGCTGCTGGGTGTGACCCAAAAACTAAAAACAAACAAACAAACAAACAAAAATAAAACCCCGAAAATACACTTTTTTTTTTGGCCACACCTGAGGGTTCTCAGGGGTTACTCCTGGCTCTGCACTCAGAAATCTCTCCTGGCAGGCTTGGGGACCATATGGGATGACCGAAATCAAACCGGGGTCCATCCCAGGTCCCAGGTTGGCTGCATGCAAGGCAAACGCCTTACCACTGTGCTATCTCTCTAGCCCAAAAAATGAACAGTGGTTAATTTTTTACTTGGAATATTCTTTCATATGACCTAAGCTATCACTTTTTAAGCATATACTTCACTGATTCAAGTCACTAGAGTATGTTAAGATATGACATAGAAACTAGAAAAGAAATTAAGACAAGATGAAATAAATTGCATAAAGTCTGAATCATATTGTTTATCTCAAAACAAACAGCAAATACTTTTCCCAAAATATTTGCTAATTCCTATTCATTATCTAAAATATAACAAATAATAAAATATTAGTCTGATAACTTTATATTATATTGGTTCTCTTTCACATTCTGATTATAGATAACATTGATTTAACCCTTGTTTTTTAATAAATCATTTAATAAAAATAAAACATTTTTTTTCATTCAAACACTAGATGGTGAAGTGATGGTGTTTATTTCCTTTTTGCTCTGTACCACATTTTTATTTCTGATGATACTACTTTCATTTCCTTTTCAGACCATATAATTTATTCTGTCTAGGTAATCTTCACCATATAGGTCACTATTTAATTGCAAATCATGAACCAGCTGCATCAGTATATATTCATGAGTCCATCAAATAAAACCTTCAAAGATCTGCCAGTTTGTTCCTTTCATAATTTGTTTGAAAGCCAAGTTTTATGCACATTTGGGGCATTTCTGGTTTACTAAATCACTATTGCAGAGAACAAAATATTTAATAAACATTTGTTTAAATGTATAGCCCTCTAGGGCCAGAGTAATATTAATGATTAATAATAATAAATTATTTTTTATTATTATCAACATATTTTACCATTTAAAACAATTATTATCAATGGATTTGCATTTTGGATTTATACTTAAATCAAATAGTATAATTTTTAAAGTTACTGATACATTCTCATAACTTCCTAAGACTATAATTAAGTTCAATCAAAAATAATGTCAGTAAAATTAATATAATAAAAACTCAGAAATCATTATGATTTTATGTAATGGGACTAAAGCATAATTAACCTGAGTCTTAAGTCATTCCAGATACATAGCCTTAACACACAAACACTGGGAAGAATAATATCTCTGATGAGTCCAATATTTAAGGTGATGTTACATCCATTTTCAAAATTTATTTCCTAGGATTTTCAGATGGCGCAGTGTTATCTTCTAGGGACTTGAAAGAGATACCCTGTTGGGAAAACCACTTTGGGGCACAATAAATTAGCAAGGGAGTTTCATCTTACATACCCTTCTAGTTATCAGTTGAAAAAAATCATTGATTTTTGAAATTAACTCACCTTATAAATTTGGCAGTATAAAATTAATTTACCTTTAAGAATTTTTACTTAAGCTACAAATGAAGTATGAGGAAAAAAATATCTTACAAATATGCTTTAGGAACAAAAACTGGACAGTGTTTGTTATTGATTTTATTTAAAAAATTCAGTTCCCTGTGGTAAGAATTTTTGTGCATTCAGAAAAATAAACTGATTTTTCAAAGCGGACATTTTGTTATTTTTGTTTGTATGTAGCCTTTCTACAAATAAAAAGTGACTCAGTAGAGTGAACTTTTCTATTACCTGTATGCATCTTTATATTTTACAGCTCTTATACATCTATCTATATATTCAGGTTTTGCTTACATTTTGTTGAAAGAGAAGCACAGATACCATGTACTGATTTAAATTAGTTTTTAAAGATTATAAAAACATTAAAAAGTAGTATATTTCCATTTTCTTTCCAAAGAAAGTAATCCTGCCATGTTCCTTTTTCAAATACATTTCTTTCTATATTGCTATCCAACTTAATAATAGATTAATTTTGACTGTGAGTCATGGCACTTGTATCGTTTTTTAAATAGCTGGCTCTTATCCGTTATCAAAATATTTGAGATAAATCCATGCTGTGCAATTCAATTTTTTTAGACTCATGTTGTACACATTTTCCCACTTAATTCTTGATAATGAGTTTGATTTTTATATTTTGAGCCACACAAAAATGATGTCCAGGGTAACTACTCACTCTGCACTTAGGAATTATTATGTTTGGGAACCATATGTTATTTATTCCAGGAATCAAACCTGTGCCAGCAAATTGCAAGATACATGCTCCACCTACTACTTCCCCTTCCCTCAAGCCTGTTAATACTGTTTTTTTTTCCTTTGTTGTTGTTTTGTTTGTTTTTTGTTTTTGTTTTTTGGCCACTCCCGGCGACGCTCAGGGGTTACTTCTGGCTATGCGCTCAGAATTTGCTCCCGGCTTGGGGGACCATATGGGATGCAGGAGGATCGAACTGCCGTCTGTCCTAGGCTAGCGTGCACAAGGCGTAGATGCCTTAGGCCCTGTGCCACAGCTCCTGCCCCTTAATCTTGGTTTTTAAGATATGCTAGCATTTGTGATTTTATGATAGTAAAATTTCTTCTCTGCCATAATTAATTACATAAATGGCATGTTTACTTCCTACTTGGGTTATGCTTGGACTAAGATTTCAGAGACTTTATATGTTTATATGCTCTGGTTTATATGTTTATATGTTCTGATTTCTTGAACTCCTTATTGAACTCCTTATATTTTCTCCTAGAGAGTAAGGCAGGCACAACCATTTCTGCATTAGGCTATGATCTACAATGCAAATTATATAAGCCTACCTAATTTTAAATCCTGAAGTCAGATCTAGTGCTAAAATACTTCCTAAATTGGAGCTATGTGCAAATCTACACATATAAGAAAACATTTTGACTTTCTGAATTTAGCAATATTTATGCACCATTATCAGCGCTCAGTGATGGAGGAATGAGATTAGGGCATATCTGAAGCAAAGCAAAGACCTAAAGACCGGCTGACCAACTAAACATTGAAAGAGCAGTAATATGAAGGAGAATATATTTAGTAGCAGACTCCACACTCTCAATTATCTTAAAATTAAAGGAATTTGAAAAGATTTTCCTCATCCCGTAAAAATGGTCACTCTTAAAGTAAAGGAAATTTTACTTATATTTGTACAAATATTGTCTGAAATTTCAAAACAAACCTTCATTTCTTCAACACATTATTTCTTCACGAAATGTGTCATGTTTATTAATTCACAGAAAAATGTTACACAAATGTTATGAAAATTTTATTCCAGCAGAGTTAGGCACTGCAATTCGCATTTTACTTAGAATTAATTGGTAGAATTAAACCTTGTTTTTAGCAGAAGCTTTTTAGAGAATTAACTGTAAATGTTTTTTTTTATGTTTTTTGGGCCACATCCGGTGACGCTCAGGGGTTACTTCTGGTTATGCGCTTAGAAGTCGCTCCTGGCTTGAGGGACCATATGGGACGCCGGGGGGAGATCGAACTGTGGTCCGTCCTAGGCTTGCGCTGGCAAGGCACACACCTTACCTCTAGCACCACCATGCCGGCCCCATGTAAATGCTTTTTTAGGTCATATTAGTGAAACACTACTACATTTTCACCATGCATAAAAATCTGTAGTTCAATGGATTAAATTTCAGACAAACAAACAAACAAACTATATATATATATATATATATATATATATATGTATATATATATGTATGTATGTATGTATTGTTCAGAGTTTACTCCTGGCTATCTGATTACTAAAAGATCTGATGCTAAAAGATTACTACTTTTAGTATGAAGGATGTAGATAGTGAGTCAGACATTAAAGTGCATCAAGGTACCAGTAGTATCCTCTATCCAGGGGTCTCAGACTCAAACCTGGGGGCCGCAGGAGGCAAAGTCAGAGTGATCCTTGAGAGCAAAGTCAGTAGTAAGCCTTGAACGTTGGGTGGTGTGACCCAAGCAACTAAAACAAAACAAAGCAAAAAAAAAAAAAAAGATTCCTCTAGGCTGGGCCACAAAATGTACAGAGGGCTGCAAATGGCTCGCAGGCCACGAGTTTGAGACCCCTGCTTGGCTTCAGGAAAATTATGGTTTTTTTTGGTCAAATTTTATTTTCAGTGTAACATAATACAAAAGAAAGATTTATTACAGTAATATTTTAGTGATAATATAGAATGTTGATAGTACAGCAGGTAAATAGTACAACAGCTATTGAGTTTGTCTTGCTTGTTGCTGACCCAGGTTAAATTCTTGGCATCCTATATGGTCCCTGAACATCGCCAGGTATTCTAGAGGACAGAAGTAGGAGTAACCCCTGAGCATTTTCAGGTGTGGCTCAAAAGCAAAGAACAATATATCAAACCAAAACAAAATAATTCATAACTAAAATCTCTCACATACCTGATTTTTATCTCATGCACTGTGGTGTAAATCTATGTGACTGAAATAATATTAGGCAATATTTTAAGTCTAATCCCAAATGAATAGTGCTTCTAGAGCCCGTAGAAGAAAAAATATGCTAAAAATTAACAATGGAAAACCTCATGGAATGACCTCTAATGGAAAACCAACAAGATAAAGATATACTATTTCATATCATTATTCATATTAATGTGTCAAAATTCTTAGATATAATTAAAATTATTGCTAGTCTGAGAATATTAATTTACTATGTTTATAATAAAAGGAACATTTATATAATTAATGATAAAAATTACTTATATAGCTAATAATAAAAATTAGTAAGAAAAGTATTTTACATTGAACCTGGAATTTAGTATAAATTAATTGAACTTGAAACACAACATGGAAAAAAAGCCAAAACACAATTGATATTATTGAATATCATCACTAAAAAAATGTATGCCTAAAATTATCAGTTTCAAAATATGTTGCTAATATATATAATCTGTATATTATTCTATTTACTTTTATCTAAATACTGTGGTTATAACATTGTTCCATATTGAGTTTTAGTCTTAAAATTTATACCAACCTTCACCCATGCATGATTTCTGCCACCATTATCTCTAGTTTCCCTCTGACCCTACCCTGGAGAAGGTATTTTATTCTCTCTCTCTCTCTCTCTCTCTCTCTCTCTCTCTCTCTTTCTTTCTCTTTCTCTCTCTCTCTCTGTCTCACACACACACACATACACACACACGCACTCTCTCTCTCACACTCTCTCTCCCATTTTTTTCTATTTTAGGCATTGCTGATTGCACTGTTTTTAAAGAAAGGGTACCATGCCTATCACTTTATCTCTGTTTAGCAGCTAGTTCTTGTCCTAAGAAATCATTTAGGACATTCATTGTCTTAGTGATCCCTTCTCTACCCCAACTTAACTGCTCAACTACTTGTGGCAAACTCATTACCATGACCTGGTCTTTCTGGCCCTCTTCACTATTATCTCTGGATCTGATTACCATTCTATACTTCATTTTTCTTATATCCCCAAAATGAGTGAGATTACTCAATGCCTATTAGTCTTCCTTTGACTCATTTCACTAAGATTCTCCATATATATCCATGTATGAGCAAATTTCATAACTTAATTTTCTAACTGTCTGTGTAGTATTCCATTGCGTAGTTGTTGCAGAGTTTCCTTATCAATACAACTGTTTTTAAACACTTGGGCTGTTTCCAGATTCTGACTAATGTTAATAGTGCTGCAATAAACATAGAAATGCAGTGAGCTTTCTATTGTATTTTGGGATAACATGCAAGCACAGTTTCTAGATTTTTTAGGAAAATAAATATTGTGTGTATTTTTTTAAAGACCAGACCAATTGGCATTCTAAACAGCAGTAAAAGAAAGTCTGTATCTCTCCCACATAAATTACAGTACTGATTGTTATTTTTTTCTCATGTGTGCCAGTCTCTGTTGTGGGAGGTAATATTTCATTGTTGTTATGATTTGTATCTCCTTGATAATTAGTGATATGGAGCATTTTTTCCAGGTGTCTTTGTCATCTGTACTTCTTCTTTGAGGAAATGTTTTTACATATTTTCAACCCATTTTTTGGATGGACTGCCAGAATCTTCAGTAGGTAACTAGCCTGAGTTCATATTGGTCCCTTTAATTTCAAAAGCTGTCCACTGTCACCACAGTTACTGACTGGTACTGCTCTTACCTGTACCCAGTCCACACTTTCTCTGAGTACACAAACCTTATTTTATAATATAGGTTGGGCCCAAGATTGGGCAGGTTAATTAATTTTATTTCAAAATACAAGTTAGGCCCTAGGTTTTCCCTGCCAGGGAAGCACGACTGAGTGGCATCAAAAGATACCTACATAGAGAGAGGCTTCTGACCTCTCTGCCACTACTGGCCATCTTTAGTCAGTCTCACAGCCTTGAAGTCATTGTAGTAAGGCCAGGTCACGTGGCCCCTTAATTCACTTAAGCTTTGACTCTGCTTCACATCATAGGCCCCTATGCTGCACTGCCTTGGAGCCTCTGTTGCACTTATCTCTTCACTCCTTGGTGCCAATGCTGCACTCATTAATGTCTGCATCCTAAGAGCTAGTCTGAGCATATGGATTGTGTTAAACTCCACAGCTTCCCGTGCTTCTATGGAACCAAGTCAGGGGACTACTCACTGTATCACCAACACCCCATATTTGTCTTCAGTATTCTTCCGAGATGCTTGATTTTTAATCTGTACAGGTGGACCCACTACACGTCACAGCTCTGGGATCTGCTGCGGGACCAAGTCAAGGTACCTACCACTAACTACTATGTAATATATTTTATATCATATGTGATAATATATATGTATATATGTATCATGAGAGCTAGTCTGAGCATATGGATTGTGTTGATCTTCACAGCTCCCAGTCCTTCCTGTAAACTTGACCTGATATCTAGACATTCTTTATCCCTCAAAACAGAAATTATACCATTAGTGTTCTATGTTTTCAGGCTATTAAAATTAGACTAAAATATTTGTTCTCAGAACTATTCATTTACAGAATATCTATTAAAATCATGTGTACATATCTATCATAAATGAGTAGTTTCTAGTTCTTGTACTTTGACCAATGCTACTCTTTATTTAGTATATATAGAGATATTCATATACACATATTTATTATATATGTTTTAGAACTAGAATTGCTATGCCATCATTTAGACATATACATGCAGGCTGATCAATGCTAAAAACTGAACAGTATGGATACTGCTGACAAATATTGGAGGCATATCTCATCTGAATTTTATCAGTCATTCTAATTAAAAAAGAATTGCATAAACATTTATGAAATAGTGGAATCTACTTATTTCAGATCACCTGAAGAAACTAGTTATGCATATATTTTAAACTTATTATGAATACCACCTTGATAGCAGAGAAGAGAATAAATTTGGAAAAGCTAAAATAGTTTAAAATAGTTCTTGACAAACTTTTATAAAGACCAGGATGTTTACAATGTCAAATATTAGTGTGATCTCATAGTCAAATCATAAATATGATGGAAGAAAAAATTCATAGTTAATGAAAAATTACACACAAATAAGAAAAATATATAAATATGTCCATATGAACACAAATCAGAGAAGTTATTTTTCTTCATAGACTCAACACCATTATTTACACTTTTATTGGGGGGACAATGTTCTGTATTTCTGTAATGCTGATAATAAAATAATTTTTCAAGACTTATTCATGAAAAATGAAGAGATTATAGGAAAATCCAAAGTAGCTGTTGTGATTTAGCATTAAGTCTTTTAGAGACAACATGGTATTGGCTTAGGTGATGGTAGCTATCGTCTTTAAAATAAATTGTTAATAATTTTATAAAGTCATGCAATGTATAGAACCACAGTGTAAAACAATTACAGAAGGAGCAGGATACTGCATACTTTGACTTCTGAACATGTTCTAATTTCTAGGCCACAAATTCAGCATTTCTTTAATCAAATGCAATCAGGTATACATTTAAAAGTATTTTAGAATATGAAACAAAGATATTGAGATAAAAGGTAGATAATAGGGGCCAGAGTTATAGTATAGCAGATAAATAATTTGCCTTGCATGCAGCAGACCAGGTTCTATTCCTGGCATCACCTATGTTTATGAGCCTTCCAGGAGTCATTTTTGAGCTCAGAGCAAGAAGTAACCTCTAAGAGTACCAGGGTGGGGATAAATCAAAACAAACAGCAATAACAAAAGAAGTTATGTAATGGCAATGACAGCAGTACTTGATGGTTGATCCTTTTAATTGGATATCTTAGCTTTGAATGCCAGTGCATAAAATTTTGTCATTCAAAACATTTAATTATATTAAGTTTTGAGCACAATGAGCTAGATTTAACTTGAAAATCTATGAAATGTTCTGGAATAAAATATAAATACAAAATGAGAAATTATAACATCATATCAAATATAAAATTTTCCCCTAAGACAGTGTTTAATATTCAGACACTTGTATATTATTTTTATATTTTCATTTCTTGACACTTTCCAACCTAACACTCATCCTTTTCAATTTTATTAATGTTAACAAATTAACAATTTTCACATGTGCAAACACTTCCTTTTATCTCTTTAAATGTTTTACTATAAACTTAAAGTGTGAATTAATATTTATAAACATATTATATTCTTTTCTTTATATTTACAAATTGAATAACTGTTTATACATCACTAAATGTTCAAATGTTTTGACTTTATTTTACTTTTAAATTTATTCCTTAGAGAAAATACCTGCTGGAAATTGCTGAATAGTTTAAATGAATCTTCTAGAATGTATGCAATCAATATGTAATGAATGCATTACTCTGGCAGTAAACATTAAGGCTCTGATTATTAACTCATAAATTGCCAGTTCATAAATATTATAATGCTGTGGGAAAAGGCTAATAAACAGACATATAGTAAAAACACATCTATTAAAAGTTTTATTTATAAAAGCCTTTAGTATTTTTAGAGAAGAAACCACATTAATTGGATTGAGGCAAAATAGTTTAAACATTTCGAAAGAGGTCAATAAATGAGGCCACTGAGATAGTATATTGGGTAAGACACTTATGTTGCATACAGAAAACTTATTAAAGCACCAAATCACTGGACATGATCCCACGAGCACTTTTAGTCATCCATCAGAACAGAACCAGGAGTAAACCCTGATCAGCAACAGGTTTGTAGAGATAACTAAACAACAGCAGCAAAAAAAACAAACAAACAAGGTCAATAGACAATACTGGAAAAGTAGTTAAATTTCTACAGTATGTTGTGTACTAGATTACATAATAATAATAATAATAATAATAATAATAATAATAATGATAATAAACCCTTCCAAAGTGCTGACCATTATCAGCAACATGTAGCAAGATATCATGTTATGCAAAACAAATGAATGCAATGCATTAACTGAGTAAGTTTATCAATTGCAACAAAATAATATATAACACAGGGGTGGCGAACAGGATTTTTACCCTCATCAAAATGGAAAAATGCAATATGTGTTTAATTTATCATTGTTAAAATTATATGCTTTTGTGTGAGTGTTTGTCTGTTTTGGCAGGTCACTGCTTGGTGTGGCTCTCTGACTCTCACAGTTTACAATTTTGGGTCTTTGTGTCGAACTTGTTCGCCACCCCAATATAACATATTTTATCTTTAATTATTTAATTTTATTTATACTATATTGTTTTTTATTTTCAATTGAAAATATAAAATAAAGTTTATCTTAGATTACCCTTAAAGACATAATGAGAAATAATAATCATGAATATATATAAATCACTATTTATAAATTAAATACTGATTCTATTAAGTATTGATAAATAATTGCCTCTTAACAAGTAATTTTTTCTTAGAATATTTTTATTTACGGTGATCTTTCAACATGCTAAAGAAAAACAGGTCATTTCCAATAAAAAACTTGTTATCAAAAATTCAATTCAATTTCACTTTGTGTGTTTAGATTTCCCCCTTTCTTTGGCTAAACCCAGCAGTGATCAGGGGTACAATTGGATCTGTGCTCTTGAGCAATAGCTCCTAGCAGACTGGGGGGGACCATATGGGATGCTGGGGATCAAACCCTGTTTTGTCAAGAGTCAGCTGCATGCAAGGCGAACACCCTAACTATTCTATTGCTTTTTCTCCAGATTTTTTTGTTTGCATTTTTCTTTTGATTTTAGTAACTGGTTGTAAAATATCAATTAATTTTAAAGTTAGTTGAATATTCATATATAAAGGTGTTTTATGTATATGTATGTATATACATTTCATTACATAACAATTCATGAATAACTTTACATATATTTTATTAATTAATTTACATTAAATCTGTCAAAAATGTTATTGAGTTAATTCAATATGACATTTTGTATAAAGATCATGCCAAAAAGTGTGGCATACATTAATTATTTCTGCATTTCTAATATCTATTTAGAAAATCAAAATTTTGCAACATTAGCATTATGTAATATTAAAGATTATTTTGCTAATTGAAAATTAAGATATTTTTGAGATATCTCTGAAATAGCATGAGATATAAATATTATGAAAAGCAATATTCATTATAAATTTCATATGCATTTCATTTTTTTCAATTCTTAAAACATATATTAAATTAAAAAAAACATTGACAAAATGCAGTTTTCTAACAAACCTTAAGAAAATGTTTCATCATATACAGCTAAAAAATGACTTTTTATCTCACTTTGGTGCTATACTTGAATCAGGTATGTATTATAATTATAATACATTTCATTTCAAAATACTTAAAGGGTTTGAACATATGGCTAGTGATTACCATATCAAATGATTCAGCACTAGAATAAGAGATATATTAAAATATGTTTTTGCTATTAGTTAATAAAGAAATGACTTAAAGAGGTAAATCTATAGAATGTTTCCAAAAGATGGCGTGTCCTATTCCAGACTATTTTCTTGTTTGTGTGTCTTTTTTTCTTTTTGTTTTTTATTTTGAGGACTTATTCTTGGCTCAGTGCTCAGAGATCACTCCTTTCAGGCCTCTGGGTATCATCTACAATTCTGGGAATATCATTTGATTTAGCCCTTTGAAAGGCAAGCATGCTGCCTGGTGAACTAGGCCTCTGAAACTACAAATCTATGTATTCCGATTTTACTGAAAGATTGCTAGTGGGGACATCATTATATTCCTCTTCTATTGACTTTGAATCTGTTTTCTTCTCTGTAGAGGAAATAAACATTCTTCCTAGTTATGTCTTTTTATCTATTTTTTGTTGCTGTTTTCTAATTATTTCCTTGCTCTATTTCCCAAAAATAACAAATCAAGAGAGAATAAGGCAAGCACAAATTTTGAAAACTTATTTCCATATTTTTGATCTTCACACCGAATGCCCAAAGAAAGACTGCTCTTGACTAAAGGAAGTACCTATTTCTGCATAATTTTTTACTATGAAAAGTTTGTTGAGACCATGAATACCATTGGAGACTGTATCTAGAAACCACTTTTGATCTCCTTTCTTTAGAATTTTAATAGAATTTGTTTAAATATATATCTTCAAGCAAGAGAAATGAGTCCACTGTGCTACCTTGCATAATGCTTTCTGAGTCAATTTTAATTTCAAGCTTCAACATGTCAGATTGTTTTTTGTGTTCAATCATGATTCTTTCCAAGAAATACTGGCATGCAACACTTTCTACTTTTATTTATCTATTTCCTTTAATGATATTTCAGTCATTTTTATGTTTGTACTGCAAGGTCATACATTGACAATGATTATTTTCTAGGGTTGCTTGGACATAGAACTTTGTATTCGAATTATCCCAGATCAATCACATAAACCTTTACAGGATTTTGGCTTTGTAATCTTTTACTTTCTACATCTTTCCATTCTCATTTCATTAATTTAGGCTTGATAAAATATGCCAAGCATAACAATAGACAGTTATCTCCTTCTAAAACATTCCAGTTTTTCAAAATGTCATGAAAAGCAAAAAGTCCAGGACTTTAATATGCTCTGTAGTTTATAAAAAAGTTATTAACCATCATTTTACTTGGCTCACTAAAAACTCTAGTAAATGCCTATTGTAGTTACAAAAAAAGAATAAAATTTTTAAATGGTAGGTAGTTTGAAATACCAAATCTGAAAGAAAAACCAAATTTTCTTCTACAAAAAATAGACATGTTATTTATCTGACACTAATTTTAGCTGATTTTATTTTATTTTTATTATCTATCAACTCTCCATCCTATACCTAGTTTTTCAAAAGCAAAATCTTTTGATACATAAAGAAAAATTTTAATCAATGTTCCAATATTTCACTATAATTTTTATTTTGTTTTATGTGCAATGAATTCAAAACTACTCTAAAATTATTTAACTAGAACTAAGAAATATACCTAAATACACATTAGATAAATTATGAAATACACCATTAAATATTTAAATAGACCCAGGTATTCACAAATAATGTTTTATTTTTTTGGTTTTGGGCCTCACTCCGTGGTGCTCAGGAGCTACTCCTGGCTCTGCACTCAGAAATCGTCCCTGGATGGGGGGACCACAGGGGATGCTAAGGATCAAAACCGCATCTGTCCCGCATCAGCCTCATGTAAGGCAAACACCTCACAGCTGTGCTACTTACTCTAGCACTCACAAATTTTATTTTGTCTCAGTACTTCTGATTATCCAATCTTAATTCTATATATATACAAATACTAAAATTCATGTGCATTTTCTTTTGTATGAGTAGTATAAATAGTATGTATAAATGAGTAATCCTAATATCAGAAAAACAAAATAAGTAGGATATTTAATATATTTTAAAAGCAATAGGAGGAAACAAGTTACTCATATTAGAATGCAAGCTTATTTTAAATTTTGTCATAAAATTATTTCATAATGTCAGCCTAACAATATTTTAAAAGTCTTACTATTTATCTAATAAATTTATAGTCATTATCTTCTACATTATTTTAATCACCTGAAGAAAAACGTATTTTAATATTTAAAAAGAAAATATTCCCAATCAATGGAATTAGAACCACAGAAGGTAATTGTAGTTGACCAGCTGTTATGTGACACAGAGCAAGAAAGGAATGAAAGTAAGAAAATGTGTAGTTGGGGCAAGTTTCTTGTGCCGCATCACTGACTTGCTTGTGGAGTAGGGACGTATGGAACTGAGCACAAAATAGAATGGGATTTTACTTTAATAAATACAATGAATATTTTTATCTAAGCCAAAGAGTTTTCAATGTCACTATCTGACTAATGCTTGAAGGAAGATTTGTTTGTGTCTATAAATGACATTGGTGGAATTCCTCAAGGCCATATTTATTATGTTAGAAAAAAATTGAACTACTTGTTAGGAAAAATGCACTTTCTCTAAAAAGAAAATAGACCATGATAAAAGTTACCTTACCTAGGAGCTACTGTATTTTAATTTCTTCCATAAACTTGTCACACAAATTCATCATCTTATAGCAGCAATATATTTTCCCAGAGTATAGTGAATAGAAGTATTTGCAAATATCCTCTATTTCCATTATGTCTAATATTAATTTTGGCAACAAAATAAATTTGTTTTGCTAAAAAGTTTTTTGCTTTTTGATTCTGTCACATAAAGAAGACAAATCAAAAGTGGGCACAGTCTCTGATTATTTGATGAATGAATTGGTTAGTTGATGAATGCATCAGCAATATTCACAACTGAAAGAAATTTTTTTTTGTTGTTAAGAAGACAAGAGTTATTTTTGCTGTAAAACAAATGGCTTTTAAGTATTTTACAAAATGAAATGTGTTGTGACATATAGCACTATTTCAGTGAACAAAGTAGTACATTATTCAAAGTCTCACATATCTTAGATATAGTTATGCTTTTGAATGCAAATTACTATAAGTCTCCATTATAGAGATAAACAGAATACACAGAAACATACTATTTAATCAAATGTAATTTTATTGACAAGCACTTATATGTGACTTCTAGATTGAATAAGTAAAGCTTTTTAAATATCATATAGCACATGTCAATAGTGAAGTAGTATATATACAATATACATTATAAGTGACAAAAATAAATAGTTTGCCATTTAGTAAAATTAATTGGACTAAAAGTTTTGTTTGTTTTTGGGTCACATCCAGTGGCCCTCAGGGGTTATTCTTGACTGTGCACTCAGAAATCATTTATGGCAGGCTCGCAGGACCATATGAGATGCTGGGATCAAACCAGGGTCATCCCCAGCAAGCAAGACAACCTACAGCTATGCTATCGTTCCAGCCCCCATGGACTGAAATTTTAAAGGAGAATAGAGAAGGTTTTTAAATTTTTATTTATTGCATTACAACTAATTTTAGAAAAAAATCTATTTTATTCATTTAGTTATTCATTTATTTATCTATTTTTATGAAAATGCTTGTTCAAGGAGGAGTTAACAAAGTAACTTTGAGTTAACAAAGTTAACAAAGGAGTTAACAAAGTGACTTTGAGGAGAAGTCACAAAGTATGAGGAATTTTTAAATCTATTGGGCAAGTTTAATCAAAGTAAGTAATAACCCCTCATAATTACAAGAAAATTGTATTTAAATCCTTCTTATTCAAAATGTGCTATTTGCACTATCACAGGCGTAGTAGATAACTTGTTTATAAGCAGAATAATAGCATTCACCGAGATCAAGAGAAATTTTACAAGACTCACAAGTAGCTAAAGAAGCACTAATTAAAAAGAATGTGTCATCCCAAGAACAATAAAATTCCCAAATTCTCTTTAGTAATAATATAATTGCATAATAAAATTCTAATAGTTAATCACAGGCAATTGATATAATATGATTTTATATGTAAGTAAATAATTTTAATATATAAATTTAATAAAATATATATTTCAATACATTATAATTTATTCTTTTATGTATGTATACTTTTGTCCATCTCTATGTTGAACTATCTTTATAGGCACATGGATATACATATATAACATATATATAACTTGAAAGCAAAATTAAAATTGAGATAAATATATATCATAAATAGAAAATTGATTAGAACACACGTACCACATACTATTTAATTGGAAGAGGTTATGACATTTCAAAAATATGCAGATTTATATATTTCAGATGTAAACTGGGAAAGGATACTTGTTCTGTGTTGGAATAGGTGGAATAGGCCTAAGTCTTGTCATGTGTGAAAAGGCAGCTGGGCTAGATGAGATTTCTGAAAGCACTGAGTCTTGGGCTATTCTCTTGTAGCTCCTTCTCATATGATTATATAAAGTATACACACTAAGGAATAAAAATCCATATTTCCTACAAAAAAGAGAATATATGAAATGGTTGTTAGCAGTTAGAAAGCAAAGTATTATCACTAGCAAATGCTCTGAAAGGAGGTAGTGAGCTGACTGAACATAGCATCAATTTTTTTATAAAGATAAGTAAGCTTAGCAGTCGTTATTTCATGAGTGAAAACAATGCTAAAATGGAAAGCTAATTTTTATGAAAAAATAGAAGTGATCTGTCAAAATATAATAGAGAATTAGAAATGATAAAGTTAATTTATTAAATTTATAAATGCAAACATTGTGATACAAATCACATTACGTACAACTATTTTTCCTTTTATGTATCATACTTTCCTAAAAATAAAAAAATCAAATAAATAATACAAGGATACAATCAAATTAAATGACTTAAAAACAATGATAAATGAATAGATAGATACAAACCAAATGTGAAAAAAAAATGTATTCTCAATGGCCAACTCCATACACTCATTTTATTCTCAAAAGAGATGCAAACCAAGCCATGAAAAACATATGAATACAACAGATACACAGCTGAAACTAGGTCGCTCTCAGGAGAAAAGGATGGCTTAGTCCCTACCCTAGAGGAGCCTCTGCAGTTGCACCCACAACCCACAATTGCCATCACACTAATGACCCATTGTCACAATTTTTTGTTTTTCTTTCGGGGGGGCCACAAGCAACAATCATTCAGGGGTTACTCCTAATAGAAATCACTCCTGGCAGTCTTGGAGGACCATAGGGACACAAGGTATCAAATCCGGATCAGCTGCATGCAAGGAAAAATGCCCTCCCAAATAAGCTATTACTCCAACCCAACCTCACCATATTTTTTTTATCTCTGGAGAGATGCCTCACACAACAAAACTCAAGATCTGCCAATGCTTTAAGCTAAGATTTCCAGAACTTTATTTGAGTGATTTCAATCAACCTCCTCATCCACTACTTTTTCATACTAATTGAAGCTCTGGAAGCAGAAACCACATCCTATAGTCACCACTATGTCAACCACAGAACTTAGAATTCTTTAATTGTGCAACAAAAACCTCCAAATTTTTCAATACTGAAACCCCAGTAATAACACACCAAATTAGATATAAAGTAGAAGGGAAGTCTCTAAGGTTATCAAAGAAAACCAAAACCAATAAGAATGTTCAACTAGTAGTACACAGATTAGTATACGTTCAGACAATGACTTGATGACCTCACTGCAAAATTTTCTTTTGTTATAGTTTTTCTTGACAATTTTATCACCACTTACTTGTAAACAAAATATATAGTAGTTATTTCATGTGTAAAAAGACAGTTTGGGGGGTAGGTGAGAATCTGGGGACAATGATGGGAATTTTACACTGATGGTACAATTGGTGTTGTAATATAGAATTGCAGAAATAAACTTATTGTGTTCAAAATGTAAACTACAGTGTTTAAATAAAATAATAAAATTTTAAAAAATGTAAAAATATTGCTATATAAAAATTCAAGAAAAGTATTAATGGAAGGAATGTTATGATAATAGAGACATTTTGTGATAGGAAAGTATCACTGTAAGCATAAATTTATTGAACAATGAGTAATGATGTTTATATATTTCTATGGCTTTTCTCTAAACACACTCAAAATGGTACTATTATTTTTATTTCTCTATTTTTGAAATTATCAAGCTATGAAAGTCATTGCCCCAAAAAAGATGGAGATATGCAATATTCATTATGTGATCCTGGAAATTCTGTCTTTATGAAAAGAACTTTAGTAAGAAAATTGGAAAGAGAAAATGGACCACAATGGTTATATATTATTATGGCTCAGTGTTAATTTACTTAATAAATTGGTGCCACTGTGATTTTAGCATTATATGAATATTTTTCTCTAGAAAATACACAATAAAATGTTCTGTAATTATGTGACCAAATTAGTTTATATGAAATAGTTTGTGAATATAAATTTGTTAAAACAATAAGTCCTTATTTTATATTTGTGTTTCTAACATAAATTAAAATAAACCCACACTGTTCATTACAAACTCAGTGAATCAGGGCCGGAGACATAGCATGGAGGTAAGGGATTTGTCTTGCATGCAGAAGGACAGTGGTTCGTATCCTGGCATCCCATATGGTACCCCGTGCCTGCCAGGAGTGAATCTGAGCATAGAGCCAGGAGTAACCCCTGAGCACTGCCGGGCATGACTCCCCCCTCCAAAAAAGAAAAAACCCTCAGTGAATAATTTCTACATATATATTCAAACTTAAGGAATATAATTTTATTATTTAAACACTGTCTGCAACTACTCAATATATAGTACCCTTTAGGAGCCAGAGCAATAGTACAGCAGCAAGAAAGTTGTTTGTTTGCCTTGTACATAGCTGGGTGTGACCAAAAAGCAAAATCAAAAACAAAAGAAAGAGTGATCCCTGAGAGCAAAGCCTGTGCAAGATCTGATTGCCACTAAATGTGCCCCCAAATAAAAACAAACCAAACAGCAACAACAAAATATATATAAAACATAAATAAAATATTTTTACTTATGGTATATTTAATATATTACATTCTAAAATATGCTATACTGATAAAATTGATTTGTCTTTAAATTATATGTATACATAACTAATTATACTATAAGTATTTTATTTGTCAAATACCTTTGTTTCATATAAATGAATAATCATAAAACCATTATATTTTCCCTATTTGTACATGTGCTGAACAAGTTGATATAAAATTTCTACTTATATATCAATAGTATTTCAAAAATCATTCAAGAGATGTGATGCAAATTAAATTCCTTAAGCTATATACTAAAATTTGGGGGGGAAAAGGGAAAAACTTAATGAATTTCATGGTAATTATTCCATTCTTACTACATAAATTTTAAAGAGAGAATGTTTTTATCATTTAAATGTATTCACAATTTTAAAGGTTTCTCATCAATATGGATGCTTTTCTCTAAAAAGGGATAATCTAGGAAAAATAATAAAAATGTTATTCCTAAAAAGTAATAAAGAATATAATGAAAGAAAGAAAACAGACTTTCTATTCCTGCTTCCTTAAGATAAATTGCATGACAGGCCCAAGGGCAATTTAAAAATCTCCCAGCACAGAGAATTTGGCAATAGGCAAATGCTCAAGCTGGAAAAATTACTTCACAGCTTGAAATCAAAACTCCATGGTAACAGCCTGGGGTTTAATGGTAGCCTGAGGCTCTGATCCTTCCAGAAAATGAGTGAAGAAGAGTCAGATTGAAAGGAGTGGAACATGAGTTAATAAGTCTCTGATCTAAAGATAGTTGTCCCAAGTCCTTCTTCGTGAACATATAAGTGGCATGCACCTGTGACATGACATAATTAAATAATTTGGAACAAAGTCTTGTTTTATTTTTATTTATTTTACTGGTATTATTGTGATTTACAAAGTATTTCATAGTTGAGTTTCACAAGTACAATGAATCAGAGCCAATCTCATCACAAGTGTCAAACTCCATCCACCAATGTTCCCCAAGTGCATCCCATACTACCATCCCTCCCTTGCCCTTAGCCTGCCAGTATAGCAGGACACATGTAAGCTTAGAATGTTAATGTTTGCATCTCTTGATTCCATTATCATTATCTTTGGCTTGGATATTTAGTTCGGTTCTTTTTTTTTTAATGCCACTAATGCACCTAAGCCCACTTGGCTTCTTCCTCCATCCTTTCATATTTATTTTCCTCCTCCATTCAATTTATTTCCTTCTTGCTATACTCTGAGGTCAAGTTTGTTTGAGGCAACTCCCATTTAAACCACTGTATTTCTTCATGCAGTTATTCTAAGTGATATCATTCTGTATTTATCCTTCTTCTGGATTATTTCATTTAAAATATATTCCAATTCCGTCCATATTGCAGCAAATTGCATGACTGCATTATTCTTTACTGCTCTAAATTATTCTACTGTATATATGTATCACATTTTCATGATCCATTAGTCTGTGTTGGACATCTAGGTTGATTCCAAGTCTTGACTATTATGCTGAGTGCTGCATTGAATAGTGGTGCACATACATACTTTTGAATGAATAATTTTCTGTCCTGTGCATAGATACCCAAAAGTGGGATTGTTGGGTTGTATAACAGGTAAATTTATTTTTAAGGAACATGATCGATGTCTTTATAATTCCTATCTTATAAAACAAATACCCATAAATAAACCATTTACAGTCTTGTAGACCTTTCTTAATTCTATCTAAAATATATACCTCAAATTATAATCTTTTTCTTCAAAATAACTTAATCCTATCTTATTTTAATACTTAAATTAGTAATCTATAATTATATGTCAATAATAAAATATTCTTAGTTTTAATTCTTCTAAAATATTTTTATAGTATAAAAAATCTTTGTAATTTATTTACAACAAAACTTTACAGTATTGTCTTTATTAGTTTCCCACTGAAATATCTAGTTATTTGGCATAAAGAAGTCATTTTGTAAATTTATTGGCCATGGTACAACTATATAAAGGAATGATATATTTTTATAACACAGATTATTTGGAATGTATTTACTAGTAGACTTGGATTTTTCAGAGGTCAATATTATCACATAATCATAAAAGAATAGAATTAAGTGACATTACTTGTATAAAATACACAAGTTTCATTCACATATAGCTCCATTATAATGTAGCATTCTTCACAATTTTACAAAAATAAAAATTTAGATATAAAATTACTAACAAAAATGGCTAGAAATGGTCTTATGTCAGGAAACTTCAGGGATAGGGTCTCCTTGTACTTAGGCTAAAGTTTTTCCTTTCCATGACCCCCATACTTTGGTGGGCCCATGCAAATGATAATTGCCACAATAACATTGTTTTACATAGCTCCTTTGACTCCAAACCTTTAAGAAACCACTAGTAAAAATATCTGGATCTGGAAAAAAAAAGGGTTTACATTAGTGTTAACATATATGCTTTTAGTTACACTAACAACTAACATTCTGGGGGATAAAGGAGGGAGATAAGGGATATATGCTTGGGAACAGGGATGCAGGGAGGACACACTGCTGGTGGAAAGGCTCTCATTTATTGTCACTGTGTACCTTAAATATCACTGTGTAAGATTTGTAATTCACTTTGGCCACAATAAAAAACAGTACTGCTTTTAAAAACCTTTTAATATTTTAAAAAGAAATAAATTTAAAAAATTACTAACAAACAAAAATAGAAAACTTTTCATCTTTCTACGTACAACCTCATTAAACTTATTAATTGTGCATGCTCACACAAATACACACCCTCAGGAAAAGAGAGGCATATTGATTCATAGTAAGAGGTAAGAGCAGAGGTGGAACCACCCTAGGGGACATGGAATGATATAATTCTATCAAAAATATGCTGTGTAAAAGTAAAAAAGAGACAGAAAACAGAAATTTGTCTTAAAAATTCCATTTGAGGTGTGTCAAAATTTTTTTTAAATAATTATTTTACATCGAATAAAGATTTTTCCTAACCCAAATTTTCATTTCACTTTAATAACTCTTCTTTTAGGAGTAGATTTTAGTCATAGAAAGTGAAAATAAAATAAAGGATTCAATCTGATAACTCAATTAAAGTCTTCTCCAAGAGTGTGCTTGCTAGAAAAATGAATATGTATCCTTTGTATATTAAATATTTATAAAATATGATATAGTGATAAACTGTACTTGTCATCAAAACTATTATAGTATTTTAAGAGTCTATATAGTTGGTAATCATGCTATACCAAACTCTATAGTAACATCCTATTATTATGAAATTAAAATATTGATGTGGACAATGATAGAGTATATTTATAGATTTACAGTACTATAAGATATTTAATATTAAATATAAATTTTAATTAGTAGCTCAGAAGAAGTTCAAACTACTCTTCATTTATTCTTAGAACATTATAATGCTTGATATTTAGAACAATAATTATTTTATATATTCTTTAATCAATGCCTCCAATAATTGTAGTACTTATGTTTTCCTTACTTGATAAATAGCTAGAGGAACTTTTTGCTACAATGCAGTAAGTACAGTGAATTCTGTTCCCACTGTCTACATTGATCTTGAAGCTGATGAAATCTTTAACAAACACTTGAATAAGAAGACAAAATTAGATGGGATAATTCTTGAAAAAATATGTAAAAACAGCATCATTTTAGTGAGCCTTTCTTGCCAAATTGAGGTTGAATTGAATGGATTTTGAGGGAATGATAAAAGTACTTGGAGGCTAGCTGTGTTATTATTGATCTTTTGAATTTATAGAAGATAGCTTTTGTTTGACTTGGTAAAAAAAAAACTTGTTCCTATAATTATGAGAAATTCCTGGGTATAATTAATCATGGGTCTTCTGTGTTAAGTTTTTGAATATGTTAATGAGATTCTATAGTTTACAATACTGCACATAATGTTATTTCTTGCACACAATTCCAGCATAATACCAGCCAGTAATCTTCTTATTTAACATTTTTATCGACTAAAACACTAATGAAACAAGAGGAAAAATATAAACTCACTATGGATCTTTGATTTGATATATGTAAAACTGGAATTAACAATTAATTAAAAGATAATATTCTAATACCTAGAGAAAACTTTAAATATGTCTGAGGGTGTTG
The DNA here is from genome assembly GCF_024139225.1 of Suncus etruscus. Classification (NCBI taxonomy): domain Eukaryota; kingdom Metazoa; phylum Chordata; class Mammalia; order Eulipotyphla; family Soricidae; genus Suncus; species Suncus etruscus. The sequence goes on along the minus strand of NC_064848.1, from coordinate 134,757,937 downwards.
AGATAAAGTAAATATTATATACTGTTTGTAAGAATATAGATTGGCTAGGACTCTATAAACAATTGTACTTGTTTCAAAAATGATAAATATTTAAGTTATGAAGTAAAATTCTACCCTTATGTATATTTAAAAAGAAATTAAAATTACTACTGCATTTTCAAAAAATATATACACATCTATGTCCACTCTGGTTCTAATTAAAATAATCAAGATTTAAAAACAACCATGGATTCAGTGTTGGATAAGATATCAAGAACTTATGGTATAGATATATGTATAAAAGAACTAATCTATTAAAATAATTAAATTGAAGCAATATAGATTAAAAAATATAGATGGTATAAAAAAGCATGTGTCTGGGGCCGGTGCAGTGGCACAAGAGGTAAGGCGTCTGCCTTGTATGAGCCAGCCTAGTATGGACCACGGTTCAATCTCCAGGCGTCCCATATGGTCCCCAAGCCAGAAGCGATTTCTGAGCATATAGCCAGGAGTAACTCCTGAGCGTCAATGGGTGTGGCCACCCCCCCCAAAAGCATGTGTTTAGTAAATAAATCAGGAGAAACACAGGTCCCTGATCATTTCATTTGTATGTGGAGTATATGGAAACAGACCAAAGGAGCAGATCACACCGAACAAACCCTTAGATTCTGTTCTTGAATTAAACTCACACCTATACTTGAAAATCAAAATTGGACTTAAATAAAAAATAATAAAATGTTTTTAAATATAGAGAAAAACAATATTTATTTATTTATTTTTGGGTCACACCCGGCAGCACTCGGGGGTTACACCTGGACCAGTGCTCAGAAATCGTTCCTGGCAGGCTCGGGAGACCATATGGGATGCCGGGATTCAAACCACCATCCTTCTGCATGGAAGCAAATGCCCTACGTGCATTCTATCTCTCCGGCCCCAAGAAAAACAATATTTAATATCATATCTTATGTTGTAATCATGCTGATTATTAGGTTACCCATATTGGCAGGGGAGTCCTATCCCAGGACATTCATACTTCCAACTTTCTCTCACTAGGATAATTGTTATTATATTGCATCTTACTTTTATAGTGGAATTTTTTCAATAAAAATTCAATTACAAATATGATCTTCAATAAATTACTTTTTGGTGAGATCTTATAGCTTGTCTTTTAAAAATGTGTATTCTGGTATCTGAGCTATAGAACAGTGATAAGGTTTTTCCTTGCACACAGCCAATCCACCAACAGGGTTCGATCCACCGGTGTTCCATATGGTACCCCAAGGCAGGAGCAATTTCTGAGAGCATAGCCATACGTAACCCCTGAGCATCATCGGGTATGGCCCAAAAAAAACAAAACCAGAACCAAAAACAAAACAAAAGTGTGTTCCAACCCTACATAATTTTTCTCCTACAATCATTTTAGGGTTTTTCATATTTGCCAAGATATCACATGCTCTTTTTATTTATGTTTTTGCTATGTACACCAAATGCCCGAACTTTATAAAACAGCCACATTCCTGCTGTCTTCTTAGAGTCTAAAACTATGCTTGCTAAATAGTAGTGATCAAAATTTGTTTACTGAAAAAATAAAATCAATCACCTATACTAATGATTAAGAATCAACCAATGAGGCCGGTGAGGTGGCGCTAGAGGTAAGGGCTAGCCAAGGAAGGACTGTGGTTTGATCCCCTGGTGTCCCATATGGTCCTGTCCCATATGGTCCCTCCAAGCCAGGGGCAATTTCTGAGCACTTAGCCAGGAGTAACCCCTGAGCATCAAATGGGTGTGCCCCCCCCCAAAAAAAGAATGAGTCCAGCATCTGGACCTGCCATACGTGTCCAAAACCTTGGCTAATTTGCAATTGTGCAAAATAGTGAAATCACCTAACTTCTCTATGGGTTTTGCTTACTGAACATACAATTGATAACACACTAGTACTCATCAAGTAGGTTTATTAGAAAGAATAAAAAAGACAATATATACAGATACTTTTACCATGCCAGATACAGAAGTCCTAAAATGTTAGCATAATCATGAGTTCGTATAAAACAAATATAACTATAAATATTACTATAAATATAATCATCATTTATTTGAATTGGGTTAAGTGGTGGCCTTGATTATATGACAGTTTATGCTACCTATTTCTGTATAGTTCACATAAAAATAATGATAAAATACTATATGCATGTATATAAAATAGTTATATAAAATAAATATATGTACCTACTTAACTACTGTTTGTTCTTTTCCCTTATATATTTCTTTAACATATACTCATGGGAATAAAAAGAAATGAATTCTACTCATGACTTTTCATCAAGGATTGGATGTATTATTTTTTTATATCTTCTAAGGTACTCTGCTGAGGCTGATTTATGATCCCTTACTGCACCAAAAATTCAACTCAAACATCTGAGAGTTTATTCCTTGGGGCTTTCTCAACTTTCCAGGTGGCCTGTTTCTCATTTGCTCCATAGCTATGAGGTGGTAGCTCTATTAAGACTATAGACCTATAGCTATCAAAACCAACTATATACTCAAGGAAATATTTAAGCTCTCATGGACCCCCTTAGTGTTTTCCCCTCAAGAAATTCGTGGCATTTCATTTCAATCAGCATATAAATTTTCTACTATATACCTATCATGATTAAAAGTGATTCTTCATATTTTGTAATCTCAGAAAGAATGGGAAGAAATACTAAAAGCTTTTAAATGTATCAGAGGGGTTGTTTCTTAATACACAATAATACATATTAATCACTGAAAATTCTATAGTGAAAAAATGCAATTAAAAAACCTTCATAATGTATTAATTATATGGCACTGAATAGCAGGATAAATGTGCATGTATTTTGTGAATTCTGTGTACATGTAAATATGTACATATATGTTTATATAAATATTAATCTATATGGAAATATAATATAGGCATGCATTTTCTAAAATATATACACTTTGGAATATTAAATTATAACAAAAATAATATAAGTTGCCATTTGGACAATATGAATGTGATAAAACTAATCAAATACATCCAAAGAATAAATACACATATCTAAAGAATTCACTTATATTATAAACATATGTCTATATGCATATATGTAGTTATTTTTCCCATGTATGTTTTTTATAATTATCTTTAGTTAAACACCATGATTACAAATATGATTATAGTTGTATGATTACAGTCATGTAAAGGACACCCCCCTTCACCAGTGCAACATTTCCACCACCAATTTCCCAGATCTCCCTCCTCCCCACCCCCCACATCTATACTCGAGACAGGCTTTCTACTTCCCTCATTCATTCACCTTGTTATGATAGTTTTCAGTGTAGTCATCTCTCCAACTGCACTCATCACCCTATGTGATGAGCTTCATGTCATGAACTGCACCTACCAGCCCTCATCTCTCTTGTCTCTGAGATACTGTTGAAAATGTCTTTCATTTTTCTTAAAGCTCATAGATGAGTGAAACCATGTATGTTTTTAAAACATGGGGTATACAGAGGTACTTAAGACTGATAATGGGCTCTGCATTTCATGATCACTCCTGGATATTTTAGATCCTAAGGATGAATTTATTTCAGTTGCAGGAAAGGCAAGCATCATACCGCACTGTACTATCTCTCTGTTCTTCTCTATATTTTTATATTGAAGTCATTATCGTAGATCTTCAGCAGATGACTGTCATTGAAAATAATACATTCATCAATGAGGTAAGTAAAGTGATGCTTTGGGATTTAATTTAACTTGATTGATTTTTTATAAGCTACTGGGAGATAGATATGTTTATACATAAGAGCATATGAAGACTCAGAAGTCAACCGATTACCAAAGAGAGAAGTCTCAAAGCATTTCATGTATAGCACCAGTAGAAAGACCAGAGCAACTCTGCCTCCTACAATCCTACCTTCACTCAAATATATGTGAACAGTTGGTAATGTCAGGCTTCATTACATCTTTGTGTCCTTTATAGTTTAGCATTCTCATTTGTCTTTTATGATGCAAATAAGGATGTCATTTTTAAATAAAAAGAAACAGAATCTTTTTATAAATTAAACTTCCTTTGATATAACACCTCTGAACATCAACTGTGATAAGGTTAAACTTGTTTTATTTCTTCTTATTGACTAAAATAATTCTCTTTTTTAATTTTTTAAGTTAACATCTTTATCTATACAATTTGATTACGAACATGGTTGTAGTTGGGTTTCAGTCGTATAAAAAACAACCCTTCACCAGTGTGTTATTCCCATCAACAATGCCCCCAAATCTCCCACCTTCTTCCCCCCTCGCCTGTATATGAGACAGACTTTCAACTCCGCTCATTTATTCACATTGTTATGTTAGTTGTCAGTGTAGTTATTTCTCTAACTGCACACACAACTCTGCAGTGAGTTTCATGGCATGAGCTGGACCTTCCAGCCCTCCTCTCTTTTGTCTTGGAGAATTATTGCAAAATGTCTTTTATTTTCCTTAAAACCCATAGATGAATGAGACTATTCTGTGTCTCTCACCCTATGACTTATTTCATTCAGCATAATAGATTCCATGTACATACATATATAGAAAAATTTCATGACTTAATCTCTCCTGACTGCTGTGTAATATTCCATTGTGTATATGTACCACAGTTTATTTAGGCATTCATCTGTTGAAGGGCATCTTAGTTGTTTCCAGAGTCTGACTATTGTAACTAGCACTGCAATAAATATTGGTGTGAGGAAGAGATTTTTGAATTGTATATTTGTGTTCCTACAGTATATCCCTAGGAATGATATAGTGGAATCATATAGAGCTCAAGTTCACTTTTTGGAAGAATCTCCATATGGTTTTCCATAAAGAATGGACTAGACAGAATTCTCACTAGCAGTGAAAGAGAATTCCTTTCTTTCCACATCCTCTCCAGCATGGATTGTTCTTGTTCTTTGTGATCTGTGCCAGTCTGTGGTGTGAGAGAATACCTCATTGTTGTTTTGATTTGCATCTTCCTGATTAGTGATGTGGAGCAATTTTTTATGAGCCTTTTGGCTATTTGTATTTCTTATTTAAAAATTGTCTGTTCATTTCTTCTACCCATTTTTGATTGGATTAGATGTTTTCTCTTGTACAGTTCTTTCAATTCCTTGTATATTATAGATATTAGTCCCTTATATGATGGGTATTGGGTGAATAATTTCTCCCACTCAGTGGTTGGCTCTTGTATTCTGTTTGCTCCCTAAAGATGCCTTTAATCAAATGTTTTACCTAAGAGTTTTTCTATATGCATTATAGTTTCAGATCTGATATCAAGGTCTTTAATCTATTTGGATTTTACCTTCATACATGGTGTTATTTGAGGGTCTGAGTTCCCTTTTTTGCAAGTGGATAACCAGTTGTGCCAACACCACTTATTGAATAGGCTTTCTTTGCTCTATTTAGGATTTCTTGCCCCTTTATCAAAAATTGTATGCCTGGGGAACATTCTCTGAGTACTGAAGCATATTCCACTGATTCGAGAGTCTGTCTTTATTCCAATACCATGCTGTTTTGATAACTATTGCTTTGTAATACAGTTTAAAATTGGGGGAAGTAATGCCTCCCATATTCCTTTTCCCAAGAATTGCTTTAGCTATTCATGGGTGTTTATTATTCCAAATGAATTTCAGAAGAGTTTGAACCACTTATTTGAAGAATGTTATGGTTATCTTTAGAGGGATCACATTAAATCTGTACAATGTTTTGGTGAGTATTGCCATTTTTATAATGTTAATCCTGCCATTTCATGAGCAGCGTATATGTTTCCATTTCCGCATGTCCTCTGTTATTTCTTGAAGCAGGGTTTTATAATTTTCTTTGTATAGATCCTTTATGTCTTTGGTCAAGTTGACTCCAAGATATTTGAGATTGTGTGACATTATTGTGAATGGGGTTCTTTTCTTAATGTCCATTTTTTCTTCATCATTATTGTTGTATAAAAAGGCCATTGATTTTTGTGTGTTAATTTTTAGCCTTCCACATTGCTATATGTATCTATTGTATCTAGAATCTATTTAGTAGAGTCATTAGGGTTTTCAAAATATAGTATCATGCCATCTGCAAACAGTGAGAGCTTGACTTCTTTTCCTAACTGTGTGCACTTCATATATTTTTCTTGCCTATTGGCTATGGAAAGTATTTCAGGTACTATGTTCTATAAGAGTGGTGAGAGAGGACAGCCTTGTCTTATACCAGAATTTAGAGTAAAGGCTTTTATTTTTTCTCCATTGAGGATAATTGTAGATGGACTTAAATATATTGAGAGAGATCCTTCCCATCTTGCTGAGAGTCTTTTTTATCAACAATAGGTGTTGGACCTCAAATGCTCTCTCTGTGTCTATTAACATAATCATGTGGTATTTATTGTTCTTGCTGTTGATGTTGTGTACTTTATTGATAGATATACAGATGTTAAACCATCCTTGCATTCCTGGGATGAAACTAACTTGATTGGAGCTAATAATCTTCTTGATGAGGCATTGGAATCTATATGCCATAATTTTGTTGAGGATCTTTGCATCTGTGTTAGAAAGGGACATTGGTTTGTAATTTTCTTTTTTGGCAGCATCTCTGTCTGGTTTAGGTATCAAGGTGATGTTGGCATCATAAAAGCTATTTGGAAGTATTCCCATTTTTTTTCAATTTCATGAAAGACCCTGGCCAGTGTTGGTAGGAGTTCCTCTTGAAAGGTTTGAAAAACTTTATTACTGAATCCATATGGGCCTGGGCTTTTATTTTTGGGTAGAGATTTGATTACTATTTTAATTTCCTCCATAGTAATGAGGATGTTTATATATGCTACTTATTTCTTGTTCAAATGCAGAAGGTTATAAGAGTCCAAGAATTTATCCATTTCTTTCAGGTTCTCATGTTTCATGGCACAGAGTTTCTCAAAGTAGTCTCCGATTACATTTTGAATCTCTGAAATATCTGTAGTGATCTCCTCCTTTTGGTTTCTAATATGGGTTATATATTTCTCTCTCTTTCTTTGTGAATTTTGCCAGTGGTCCATCAATCTTGTGTTTTTTTTTTTTTCAAAGACCCAACTTCTGCTTTCATTGATCTTTCAGATTGTTTTTTGGTTTTCCACTTCATTGATTTTTGTTCTAAGCTTTGTTATTTCCTCTGTCTTCCTATTTTTCGTTTCTTTTGTTGATCATTTTCTAATTTTATAAGCTGTGTCATTAAGCTATTCAGGTATGTCCTTCTTCCTTACTGATGTGTGCTTGCAAAGCTATACAATTTCTTTTCAGTACACCTTTTGCTGTGTCCTATAGATTCTGATAATTTGTGTCTGCATTGTCATTTGTTCCCAGGGAAGTTTTGGTTTCCTCTTTGATTTCAACTCGGACCCACTAGTTGATTAGTAGTAGGGTGTTTAATTTCTAGGTATTAAAGTTTTTCTTCTGTGTCCCTATGTAGTTCACATCTAATTACAGAGACTTATGGTCAACAAAGGTAGCCTGCAAGATTTCCATCCTCTTGATTTTATAGAGGTATGTTTTATGTGCCAGCATGTGGTCTATCCTGGAGAAAGACTCATGTACATTAGAAAAAAATGTTTATCCAGGTTTCTGGGGATGAAGTGTCCTATATATATAGACTAGGCCTCTTTTTTCCATTTAACATTTCAGGGCTAGTACATATTTGTTGGGTTTCATTCTGGTTGATCTATCAAGTGTTGACAGGTCTCTGTTGAGTTCCCCCACAATTATTGTGTTATTATTGATATCCTCTTTCAAATTTGTCAATAATTGTATTAGATATTTTGCTGGTCTCTCATTGGGTGCATATATGGTTAGTAGTGTGATTTCTTCCTGTTGCACATATCCCTTGTTTAGTACAAAGTGTTCATCTTTGCCCCTTGCAACTTTTCTGAATCTAAAGTTTGTGTCGTCTGATATTAATATTAATAAAGCCATCCCAACTTTTTTTTTGTTTGATAGGATGATTTTCCTCCAGCCATTTATTTTGAGTCTATGTTTGTTCTGACTATTCAGATGTGTTTCTTGTAGGCAGAAGAAGGTTGGATTCATCTTTTTGATCCATTTAAACATTCTCTGTCTCTTAATAGGTGCATTTAGTCTATCAACATTGAGGGAGATGATTGTCATGAGATTTGATGTCATCTTTGGTCTATAAGTTTGGTGTGTCTGTTGATCTTGCTTGTCTTAAAGTAGACCTTTCAGCCTTTCTTTTAAAGCTGGTTTTGCATCTGTGGAGTTTCTGGGCTCTAGCTTATCCTTAAAAGCTATGTATCCCACCTTCAAACCTGAACATGAATAGGGCTGGGTGCAGTATTCTAGGTGAATCATCCATTTCATTCATTCTTTTCACAATATCTCACCACTGTCTTCTGGCCTTGAGAGTTTCTTGTGATATGTTTGCTGTAAATCTTAAGAATTCTCCTTTGAATGTAATTTTCCCTTTTGATCTTGCTGCTTTTAGTATTCTATCTCTATCTGTGAGATTCATCACTGTGACTAGGATATGTCTTGTGGTGCTTTTATTTTGGGTCTCTTTTTGCGAGTACTCCTCTGGTATGCAGAATTTGATTGCATGCAGTCTTAAAAAGGATTCTTAATATATGATGTCATTTCTCATCTACCCTGCTGTATATATCAATATTTCACTCCTGATGAAATTTTAATGTATATTAATAAAAAGAACTATTTATTATGGTCACCATTGTGTATTTTTAATGATTAATGCTCATTATGTTTTATTTAAAAAAACTTTTTTCCAAACAGTTCTTATATGCTTGTTATCTATGCTTGTTTTTTAAATCTTAAAGCAAGTAACACACAGAATGATTCATTTTGTAACTCAAGCATTTATTTTTTAAATATAGACATTCAATTTGTGCAATAAAATATACTCTTTTCCTTATTCCAATGTTATCTTTTTTATTCTGAGATACATATTTGTAATTATCACTTTCTATTTACTTCTACTTCTTTTTCCCTGAACAAAAATCAGTTTTCTGTCATATCTATTTTGATTGCCTAAAATTAACTACTTTTATGCCTTGTGAAGCCTGTTTTATTTTTTTTAAAATTTAGAGTTAGCATAAGTTGTGCAAATGTTACAGTTTTGGCCACTACTTTTAAAAAATCAACAATAAGTTAGATGACTGATTCTATCTAATCTAAAGATATAAGTTTTCATTATACTGAATGCTATTTACCTGATCTTAAATGTATTTTCTCAACTTGAAAGCATTTAATAAAAAAAATTATAACACCAAAAAGAATGACAGCAGAATCTAAGCACATGATTTGACATCATTCTTGCAATCTATGTTAAATTGATTTATAGTTACTTTAGCTACCGATACAGTTTCTAGAATTTTTTTATTACTAGGGTACTTAGTTTTCAAGAATCTTGGAAAAATATGATATATTTCACATCAACTTTAGAACTCCATTTATCTGTAACTAATAACTTCTAAGCAATCACCTGTGTATTTTTTTAATTTATGTAATTTCTATTGACTCATTTTAAATTTTATAGAGTAGTTCTGTTTTTTATAATGTGGAACTCACTGATGCATCTAATACATTTTGGAACAATAGTTTTCATTGTAATTACAACAGGCTTCAGTTATCTAAATTGTATTAAATATTTACTATATTTTATATATTTATGATATTTTGAAATTTTACATATTTGAAAACTATTTTGCATAACTTGTGCTCTAGATACTTCTTTCGATATTTATGTTTCTTAGCATATGTATTAATTTATTAATCTAAAATTAAGTTTTGTCTCCTAAATTGATATTGCTTTTTTCAAAAACTATGATGATAATTTGATTATTATAAATATAGACAAATATGACAAATTATATAAATTACAATGATCTTAAATTTGTGATATTCAAGAAAATTGATGTTAAATTTGTGATGTTTAATAAAAAAGACTGAAATAAAATTAATTTATGTATAATCTAAAATTTAAAAAATTTTGGTGATGTTTTAATAAGTAACTTAATTTCATTAATATTTTATTGAGATTCATATTATTATTTTAAAGTATTTTAGATGTTTAAATCATTAAAACATTTTTTTGGGGCGGTGTTTGGGTCACATCTGGCAGTGCTCAGGGGTTACTTCTGGCAGTCTCAGAGGACCATATGGGATGCCGAGATTCAAACCACTGAACTTCTGCATGAAAGGCAAATGCCATATCTCCATGCTATCTCTCTGGCCCCCAAATCATTAAAACATTTATTAGTCAATCATTTTATGTCTGTATCCTCTATTGTGGATATTTGGATGCACATTACTTAAAAGTCTGTTGAACATTTTTACATTTTAAAATAATAATTTTAATGTAAAAATATCCTTCATAAGGAGCCAGAAAGATAGTACATTCATAGGGCATTTGCCTGGCAAGCTGACCCAGGACAGACTTAGGTTCGATCCCTCTAGCTAGGAGCTATTTCTGAACCATAGCCACAGTTTCTTTAGCTATTCATCTATTGAAGGGCATCTTGGTTGTTTCCAGAGTCTGGATATTATAATTAGCGCTGCAATGAATATAGGCATAAAAAAGAGCTTTTGTATTGTATTTTTGTGTTCCTGGGGTATATTCCAAGGAGTGGTAAACTTGGATTGTATGGAAGCTCAATTTCCAGTTTTTGGAGGAATCTCCATATCGCTCTCTTCAAAGGTTGGACTAGAGGGCATTCCCAGCAGCAGTGGATAAGAGTTCCTTTCTCTCCACATCCCCGCCAGCACCAATTGTTCTCATTCTTTGATATGTGTGCCAATATCTGTGGTGTGAGATGGTACCTCATAGTTGTTTTTATTTGCATCTCCCTGGTCATTAGTAATATGGAGCACTTTTACATGTGCCTTTTGTCCATTTGTATTTCTTCTTTGTCAAAGTTTCTGTTAATTTTTTCTTCATATTTTTTGATGTGACTAGATGTATCTTCTTGTAAAATTCTGTCAGTGCCTTTTATATTTTGGATATTAGCCCCTTATCTGATGGTATTGGGTGAATAGCTTCTCCCATTCAGTATCTTGTATCCTGGGCACTATATCGTTTGAGGTTCAGAAGCTTCTCTGCTTATTATATTTCCATTTGTTTATCTCTGCTTCCACTTGTTTCCAGAGTGCTGTTTTCTCCTTAAAGATGTCTTTAGTCTCAATGTCATGTAGTGTTTTTACCTACATCTTATTCCATATACCATATGGTTTCAGGTCTGATACAAGGTCTTTAATTCATTGGGATTTTACCTTTGTACATGGTATTAGCTGGGAGTCTGAGTTCGCCTTTTTTGCAAGTGGGTAACCAGTTGTGCCAACACCACTTTTTGAAGAGGCTTTTCTTGCTCCATTTAGGATTTCTTGCACCTTTATTAAAAAAAAAAATTAGGTGACTGTATGCCTGGTGCACATTCTCTGAGTACTAAAGCATATTCCACTGATCTGAGGGTCTGTCTTTATTCCAATACCAGGTTGTTTGATAAATATTCCTTTGTAATACACTTTAAAATTTGGGAAAATAATGCCTCCTTTATTCCTTTTCCCAAGGAATGCTTTAGCTTTTCGTGAGTGTTTATTGTTCCAAGTGAATTTCAAAAGTGTTTGAACCACTTCTTCAAAGAATGTTATGCGTATCTTTAGAGGGATCACATTAAATCTATACAATGTTTTGGTGAGTATGCCATTTTTTATGATGTTAATCCTTCCATTTCATGAGCAGGGTATATGTTTACATTTATGTGTGTCCTCTCTTATTTCTTGAAGCACAGTTTTATCATTTTCTTTGTATAGGTCCTTCACGTCTTTAGGCAAGTTGACTCTAAGATATTTGAACTTATATTACACTAATGTGAATGAGGTTCTTTTCTTAATGTCCATTTGTTCTTTATCATTTTTGGTGTATGAGAAGGCCATTGATATTTTGTGTTAATTTTGTAGCCTTCCACATTGCTATATGAATCTACTCTTTCTAGAAACTTTTTTTGTTAGGGTCTTTAGGGTTTTCTAAGTAGAGTATCATGCCATCTGCAAACAGTGGGAGCTTGACTTCTTCCTTTCCTCTTTGGATTCTATTGATATCTTTTTTTGCCTAATGGCTATGGCAAGTACTTCTAGTACTATATTGAATAGGAGTGGTGATAGAGGTCATCCTCGTCTTGTACAGAATTTAGAGGAAAGGCTTTTATTTTTTCTCCATTGAGGATAATATTTGGCATTAGCTTGTGGTAGATGGCCTTAACTATATTGAGAAAGGTCCCTTTCATTCCCATCTTGCTGAGAGTTTTTATCAACAATGGGTGTTGGAAATTATTATATGTTTTCTCTGTGTCTATTGATATGATCATGTAATTTTTATTTTTCTTGTTGATGTTGTGTATTATGTTGATAAATTTTCAGAAACTGAACCATCCTTGCATTCCTGAGTTGAAACCTAGAAACCTAGAAATGTAGAAAATGATCTTTATGAGACATTGGATCCTATTTGCCAGGATTTGTTGAGGATCTTTGCATCTGTGTTCATCAGGTATATTGGTCTGTAATTTTCTTTTTTGGCAGCATCTCACTTTGGTTTTGGTATCAAGGTGTTATTGGCTTCATAAAAGCTATTTAGAAGTATTTCCATTTTTTTAATTTCATGGAAGAGCCTAGACAGGATTGGTTGAAGTTTCTCTTGAAAGGTTTGCAAGAATTCATTACTGAATCTTTCTTTTCCCTACATTTATTTTTATTTTATTTATTTATTTATTTATTTATTATATTTACTTTTATTTATGTTTTAATTTATTTTTAATTTTCTCAACTGTAATGAGGGTTTTATATATACTACATCAAATGCAGAATATTATACTCCAAGATGTTATTCATTTCTTCATGTTCCCAAGTTTATTGGCATAGAATTTCTCATAGTAGTCTTTTATTACACTTTGAATAATTGCAACATCTGTTTTGACCTCCCCATTTTTTTTTTAGTATGGGTTATCAAATTTCTCTCTTTGTAAATTTTGCCAGTGATCTATCATTCTTATTTATTTTTACAAAGAACCAATATCTGCTTTCATTAATCTTTTGGATTGTTTTTGGGTTTCCACTTTGTTGATTTTTGTTCTGAGCTATGTAATTTCCTTCTGTCTCCCTATTTTTGGTTTCTTTTTTGATGATTTTCTAATTTTATTAGCTGTATCATTAAGCTGCTCATGTATGCCCCTTCTTCCTTCCTGATGTATGCTTGCAAAGCTATAAATTTTCCTCTTTGTACAGTTTTTGCTGTTTTCTATATGTCTTGATAGTTTGTGTTTCCAGGAAAGTTTTGATTTCCTTTTTGATTTTATCTGACTCACTGGTTGATCAGTAGTAGGCTGTTTAATTTCTATGTGTTAAAATTCTTCTGTGTTCCTTTTTAGTTCACATCTAATTTCAGAGGCTTGTGGTCAGCGAAGGTAGCCTTCAAGATATCTATGCTCTTGGTTTTATGGAAGTATGTTTTATGTGCCAGCATGTGATCTATCCTGGAGAAAGACTCATGTACATTAGAAAAGAATGTTTATCCAGGTTTCTGGGGATGAAGTGTCCTATATATATCTACTAGGCTTCTTTTTTTTTTCATTTCTATTTTCAGGACTAGTATATTTTTGTTAGTATATTTCAGTCTGGTTGACCTATCAAGTGTTGACAGGGTCGTGTTAAGGTCTCTCACAATTATTGAGTTATTATTGATATCCTCTTTCAATTTTGTCAATAATTGTATTATATATTTTGCTGGTGTCTCATTAGGTACGTATGTTTAGTAGTGTGATTTCTTCCTGTTGCACATATCCCTTTGTTAGTATGAATTGTCCCTCTTTGTTTATTACAACTTATCTGAGCCTAAAGTTTGTGTTATCAGATATTAATATGGCACCCCACCATTTTATGGTTGTGTTTGCTGGGATAATTTTCCTCCAACCTTTGATTTTGAGTCTATGTTTGTTCTGACTATTCAGGTGTGTTTTTTGTAGGCAGCAGAAAGTTGGATTCATCTTTTTGATCCATTTAGCCACTCTGTGTTTCTTATTTGGTGCATTTAGTCCATTAACATTTAGGGAGATGATTATCATATGATTTAATGTCTGTTTATGTATAAGTTTGGTGTGTCTGTTGGTCTGTCTAGTCTTAAAGAAAACCTCTCAGTTTTTCCTTTAAGGCTGCTTTTGCATATGTAAAGTTTCTGAGAGATTGCTTATCTGTGAAGCTATGTACCCTTCCTTCAAACTTGAACAAGAGTCGTGCAAGGTTCAATTATTCATAATTTTCTGAAGTCTTCTTCTGTATGGAGTTGTTCTGCCTTTGATCTTCCAGTTCACTAATTCTGTCCTCGGCTGCTTTACCCTGTTGGAGAGACTTTACATTGAGTTTTTCAGTTCAATTACCATGTTTTTCAGATATGTTATTTCCTTAGAAAATTTCTGATTTCTTTGTGTTCTGCTCTGTAGAGCTATATTTTCTTTCTTTAATTTCCATGAGGATCTTCTATACCTCTATTCTAAACTCCTTAACTGAGTGATTAATCAGATGGTTGGTATTTTTGGGTCATCAGAGCTATCATCTTTATTTTCTATGTATGATGTTTGCCTGCAAGGTTTCCCCATTGTCACGCTAATAGTGTAATATTTTTCTGCATGTTATCATGGGGTTCATTAGTTACAAAGAGTGCACTGCCAAGAAGTGGAGTGGCCATGCTCTTCTGGAGCCTATAGGAGACAGTTTTTGTTGGGCCCTTCTTGACCTTCTCAGTAAAGTCTCAAGAGACAGAGGAGCAGCGAAATATGAAGAGGCAACAGGTCCCCTCATTCTCTCCCAGTTGGTAATCTCACATCAGGGGCCAACCCCTCCCACCTATCTTCACAGACAAAGAAAGGATCTGATATATATATTTCATACATCCTAGCTATCAACACAAGCTGCATTTTAAAATCCAAAGTTATCTTTTCCCTTCAGATTTGGCCTATATTCTTTGTTTATTTGTTATAATATTCATTTAAAACCATGCTGCCATGATGAACACCAAATGCCTACTTTTCTAGAACTCTTTTATGTGCATATTATTTTGTACCATTTTTAATAGAGGCCATATTCATCACTTGGGCCTGAAAAATTTGCTTATCTCCATATGGACAGTGGTTCTCATGACAAATATGCCCAAGGGACTCTGGGGCTGCACTTGCAAATGGTAAGAAATTCATAATATACAGGGGATTATACAGGGATACAAGATGAACATGTTTTTCCCATTTGAAATATCTCCTTTCTTTTCTTTAATGTAATTGTAGTAAAGATATAAAGTAAGGTTTCTGCCAAGAAGATTCTTTGAAATGTGCACACAAAAATACAAATATCTGGGGCCGGTGAGGTGGCGCTAGAGGTAAGGTGTTTGCCTTGCAAGTGCTAGCCAAGGAAGGACCATGGTTTGATCCACTGGCGTCCCATATGGTCCCCCCAAGCCAGGGGCAATTTCTGAGCACTTAGCCAGGAGTAACCCCCTGAGCATCAAACAGGTGTGGCCCGAAAAACCAAAAAAAAAATACAAATATCTAATGCCTGAGTCCCTCAGAGAAACAAATATTTGTATATTAAGGACCTTTACATTCAGGTTATTATTTTAATTACTAAGACATATCTCTCTATAACTTTGATTAAAATCTATATAAATCATTTCACTATAATCAAAATACTACAATATGTCTCTAATCTAGTCATATTGAACATTGAACACTGACATTCAGTTTTCTATTTTATGGTCTTATATGTGCTGTCATAATTTGGAGAGGTTTCTTTCACATACTGGTGGGGTTTTTTGTTGTTGTTGTTTTATTTTTTAAGGGGAGTTTGGGGTCACACCGGGAGCTTAGGGATTACTCCTGGCAGTGCACTCAGAAATTGCTCCTTGCAGGCACTGGGTACTTTATGGATGCTGGTATTCAAACTACCATCCATCCTGAATCAGCTCCATGCAAGGCAAAGGCCCCACTGCCATGCTATATCTCTGGCCCTCTAAGATACTGCTTTAATATTGTTTTGTATAACTGTACAACAATTGAACTTATAATTATGCATGGATTTTTAAATTAAATTATTACAAAAAGGATTTCATCCTATTAAAAGTTAGAAATTTCAATTTTGATTGAAATAGTCTACCAATTTTCATTATTATGTTTGTACCCCTAAAATGCTTATTTATACAAAATTGTAATTTGTGGCTTATAGCTCTTGTAAGGAAGAAGTCTTTTCTCTCCTTTTTTCTGAGTTTTACTGAAATTCTTGGCATTCTTTTTTATCTCTACCTCTATCATTAATACCAGTATTACTTTATCCTTTACATTTCTGTGTATATGTCTATTTTCTTCTTCTGAATCAAGGACCAGCCCTGAATGTTATTATCACATTTTAAAGATTATATTTATTACAACCAAATTTACAACTTGCAACTTAAGTTTATATTTCAGCAACCAAACTTAAAATTTTGAGGTAATAAGTGAGAAGTTAATATATCTTTGGAGAAGAATGGGATATAATTCAACTTTAAATATTTTTCAAGGAAAAAACATAAAATATTTTAAGTATGTGATTCTAAATGTGATAGGTTTATAATCAAATAAACATAATAAAAATTATTGAACTTTGAAATATCCACACTTTGTAGCATCTCAGAAGAAACAATTTAAATTTTGACGAATAATTCAAATCATTACTATTAAGTAATTTTAAGTATAGCAAATTAAAGACATTTTTATAATTAGATGAACTAAAACCTCAATTTAAAAAGCATGAATATAAAGAAAACCATATCAGATATCTCAAAAATGATTTTATGTATGCTGTAAGTGCAAAAATATAACAATGTCATATATCTAACACAAAGATTAAAAAGAAATATCTCCATAATAGTTTCCAGAAGTGCAATAATGCATGTAGGTGCTTGCCTTATACGCATTCAGCTGAAGTTCAATTCCATAAGTGATTACTGAGCTCAGAAAGAGAAGACCTGAATATCACTACGTATGTTCCCAAAACAACCAAGAACAACCATAAGAACTATGATAATAATTTATCAAGGGTTCTGAGAGCTAGTGCTGCAGTGAGGTGATGATCTTGCATTCATCCAACCAAATAAAATCTCTAGCACTGTATTTGATACAATGAGCATAGAGCCAGTAGTAAGCAATCCTCAGCAGTAAGTGTGGCCTCAGATCAAATAATAATATTAATAAAATTAATAATAATAATTTAAAACCATATTTGTCTTTTATTAAATAGTGTCAAATTGACCTTTCTCTTTAGTTTACTATATTAACATCTAAAGTCAAATACTAAATAAGCATGGTGAAATTTTTGAGTTTTGAACATGGATTCTGATAAAAATCGATCAGCAATATACACACAAATCCCAATTTTAATAGATATTTTCTATTCCTCCAATCTCTAAAATTGTGATTCAAGAAAATTACACATCATGACTTAGAAACACAGATTTTTATTATGTGTTATACAATTATAACTATATATGTAAATATACTTACAGGATTTGTTTGCTTGGCAGTATTTATTCTCACTCTGGGCTCTGCATTCAGGAATCACTCCTGGTGGGTATCAGATGAGGATAGGAATTGAGTCTGGATCTGCTGCATGTCATGCAGGTCAAGTCCCTTATTCATTGTTATATCCAGTTCCTAGAGTTAAAATATTTTTAATTATCCATGTTATTTTTAATTTTAAATCTTTTGTAACAATTTATGCAAGGGGTCTTAAAATAGCGGCCTGCAGGCCATTTGCAGCCCTCCATACAACATTTTGTGGCCCACGGCTGGCCTTCAAATATAGCAATATTCGTGATTATTCACTTACCAAATAATCGTAATAAAAATCGCATTAGTAAGAAAAAAATCAGAATAAATATTTGCATACCCCGAGCACTTCCGTTCAGGGTATGCAAATATTTAATGCAAATTTTTGTGATTTTTTTCTTACTAATGCAATTTTTATTGCGAATATTTGGTAAGCGAATATTATTCAACTAAACACACTGAGGAATGTGAAAAATATCAAGAAAATGAGAGAGCCAAGCGGGTTACCAGTCTTAAAGCATGTCTAATGAGGCAACAAGATTTCTTGAAGAAAGCAACCAAAGAGAATGTTGCATCAATCAAAGCTAGTTACATGGTTAGTGAGATGATTGCTAATGCAGGGAAACCATTCACAGAAGGAGAGTTTGTTAATAAAAAAAATGCATGTTACAGGCTGCAAGTATTATCTGTCTGGAAAAGAAAGGTCAGTTTAACAAAATCAGCCTTTCTGCCAACACTGTGGCAGAGCTCATTTCTGACATGTCAAGTGACATTTATCATCAACTGTGTCAGAAAGCCAAATGTTTTGATGCATACTCAGTTGCTCTTGACGAGGGCACAAATATAACAGACACTGTGCAGCTCACAATTTATGTCTGTGGTGTTGATTGCAATGTTGAATTGACAGAGGAGCTGCTCACAATAATTCCAATGCATGGCCAGACCACCGCTAATGAGATATTTCAGCATCTGTGTGATGTCATTGAGAATTCAGGTTCGCCATGGAAGAGGTTTGTTGGAATAATAACTGATGGAGCGCCATCAATGACAGGGAGGAAAAATGGACTGGTGGCACTTGTTCAAAAAAAAAAACTTGAAGAGGATGGTATAGAGAAGGCCATTGCTCTTCACTGCATTATCCATCAGCAGGCCCTTTGCAGTAAATGCCTGCCGTGTGACAATGTGATGTTTATTGTGAAATGCATCAACCAAATCAGAACCAGGGGCTTAAAGCACAGGAGGTTCCGTGCTTTTTTAGAGGAAATGGAGGCAGAATATGGAGATGTGCTCTATTTCACCATGATACATTGGCTCAGCAGGGGAAATGTCCTGAAAGATTTTTTGAGTTGAGAGAAGTGAAAGCCTTCATGGAGAAGGACAGGTATGCTGTTTTTGAGTTGAGTGATCACAAATGGCTCATGGACTTAGCTTTTCTTGTTGACATCAAACATAAGCTGAATGTATTAAACAAGATGTTACAAGGTCTGGGGCAGCTTATCAGTGCTGCCTATGACAAAGTGAGAGCATTCTCCACAAAACTTGTGTTATGAAAATGCCAGCTCTCTCAGACAAACCTTTGCTATTTCCTAGCAAGCAAGGAACTTGTGGATGCAGGCATTCCATTCAGTGGTGAGAAATATGTTGATGCTATTTTTAAGCTAGAGAAGGAATTTGATCACAGATTTGCAGACTTCAAAAAGCACAGAGCCACTTTCCAAATTTTTGTGAACCCCTTTTCCTTTGATGTGCAAGATGTCCCTCCTGTGCTTCAAATGGAGCTCATTGACTTGTAATGCAACTCTGATCTCAAAGCCAAGTTCAGGGAGATTAGTGTAAAAGCAGACATGCATGGGAAATTTTTGAGAGAATTTCCCCCCAGCTTCCCTGATCTTTCCCAAATGTTCAAGCGCACCATGTGCCTTTTTGGAAGCACATATTTGTGTGAAGTTATTCTCCACATTGAACTTCAATAAGTCAAAGTACAGTATAGACTTAATGATGATGATGATCTTCAAGCCATACTGAGGGTCTCAACTGCTTCCTCTGTAAAGCCAAATGTGGTTCAGATTTGTGAGAAGTGCTGTCAAGTCGCTTACAGCAAGGAATAGACAAAAGATGCCATGTTCAGAACTGTTCATGATATTCAATCAATATTTTATTCATGTTCAGAAGAAATAATTAAAACTGTTAATAATGACATTGAGTACTTTTTTTTTTGAGAAATCCCTTATGTGGCCCTGCCTCACCCCGACTTTGCCTTCTGCGGCCCCCAGGTAAATTGAGTTTGACACCCCTCATTTATGCAATCATATCAACTGACTTTACATTCCAATACCAGTATTCTGCCTTCCAAGGAGACTTTTGGGGATGTTATTAAACTCTCTTAGTCAAAATGATCTGTGTAACTATCACATGAATGTGGTTCTAACAAAATACTCCCTACAACTTTATTGCTTCTCATTACTACCTTTAAGAACACATTATAAAATAACTTTTACCTCTACTAGATAATATATAAGTCATGTTATGTTTCTGAGGCAAGAATTTTACAACAGTTGCTTTATCCTTTCTACTCATAACAGTAACCATCTCTATATTTCAATTTGATTTCCTAATTGAAGTTTCTCTCTCTCTTTCCTCTAATTCAGAAAAGGATATTCAGATAATTATGTAATAGAAAAATTAGACTGAAGAATCAATTTTATCTTTTCTGCTTTCATCATGTTACTTTTATTTCATTATTTATTATTCTGTTATACATTCCTTGAAACTCACACTCATGAATGGAGATGAGGGTTCAGAAATATCTTGGTTGCCTCTTTCCAATTTCTATACTTCATTTATGCAATGCTTTCAGTTGCTTGGGTCTCTCTCCAGAGCAGTATTGGAACAACCACAGCATAAAAGTAGAACGTTGATAAGGTGCTCGCTTTGCACAGAGAAAAATGAATTCAAATTCCTAAGAGACTATATGTCCCCAAACTCTGCCAGGAGTGATACCAGAGCACAATGTCCAAAGTAAGTCTAACTGTACTGTTGGATATGGCCCTCAAATAAACTATCAGAAAAGAAGAATATTGGAATGTGCTCTGGCTTCACAATTAACAATGATATTTCTTTTCTTTTTTGGTTTTTCAGGGCACACCCTGAAAGGGGTTACACTTGACTAAGCACTCAGAAATTGCCCCTGGCTTGGGAGACTATATGGGACGCCGGGGGATTGAACCGCGGTCCTTCCTTGGCTAGTGCTTGCAAGGTAGACACCTTACCTCTAGTGCCACCTCGCTGGCCCCAACAATAATATTTCTACTCTCAGTTCTAAGCCCTGTTTCTATTACACTTGTCTTTGAAACTCTCTCTCTCCTTATCTTAACCCCCTCACAAAAACAATTATAAAACATTTTGGCAAAACTTTATTTTTTTACTCTTACATTTGTAGGCTATATTTTAGTGGGTCTTCTAAGTTCAGATAAACTACAAACATTTATGTAAAAATGTTTAACTATTATACTCCTTTATCCATTCAAATGGAATTACACTATTTCAGAAATCAGCAAAACTCCATTAAAATTTGAAGATGCCATGATTTACTCCTAGTATGACCTCTTCTCCACCAAGGACTTCAAGAGATCTGGATATAGATTAGGAACTAAAGAGTGGAAATTTCAGTTTATGAGAAAGCCCCAGTGAATATAAAAAAAAACATAAACAAAACCAAACAATAAAACCCCAAGGAGCCAAATTATAATGGAACGAGACAAAAACTGGAAATATATAAACTCAAAGATAGATTAAATAAGATGAGAAATTAGAATAATTTCATAAATACAGGGTATGTATATTATACTCTCAAAGTTCTCCAGAGGGACTAGTGATCTGCCTTGCCCACGCTAGCCAGGAATGGACTGCGGTTTTATTCCGTGGTGTCTCATATGGTCCCCCAGGCCAGGAGAGAATTACTGAGCTCGTAGCCAGGAGTAAACCCTGAGAGTCACCGGGTGTGGCCAACCCACCCCTCAAATGTTCCTCCAGAGGGAACTGAAATATTCAGAAGTCAGTTCTTTATGAAAATTTCATGAAAGTTCAGGATGTATTGTTTTATTTTGCTTTGATTTGCCTTTTGTCCTCTATCCCAAGAAGGTTTGCACATATTCAACTATTTACTTGGCTAGATATTTTAAAATAAAATAAAATTAATTAGATGCATTTTATCGAATCTTTAAAGTATTACTCCCTTTAACTATCAAGTACAAACAATTTAAATAGCATTTATATCAATGCAATCTTAGCATGCAACCTATATTAAAGACATAATATTAACTAATATTATTTTATTACCTTCTTTATTAAAATTACTTTACAGTTTTATTTAAGTATTTTGTAAGAAAATCATAATTTTCCCCTTCTATTTACAAATAAATTTATTTATATACATTTAAAAATAATTTTAATAACTTTTAGGTTAATATAAAATTTGATTGTATGTTATTTGTTGTTACTGTATTCAATTAACACATTTTATTCTGTTGTTAATCTTTTTGATTAAAAACAATTTTTAATTAATTAACTTTTAATAGTCTTTTATATATACATACATTTGATTATTTAATGATTATGTATTAATTAGTTTATCATGATGTATGTTTCCAGGTAACTGCAAACATTTATTTTTTAGTAAAGAAAGAAATTAAGATGATAACAGGAAACTCCATGAAAATGATTGTGAATCACAGTGAAGTCTTTTTATTGTCATTGTCAAAGTACTAAGCTCCTGATACCAATTGAGCACTGCATTACTACTTTTGTTCTGAACATTAGAGGGCTTCAAATATAATTTGGCATCTAAACTGGTGTGGTACTACTGGGGTGACATTATTAAAAGATTAAGAATTGTTATGTGGTATGTTGTTGCATGAGCCAGGAATTCCAAGCACTATGGCTGATACTGTGAATTTCATGGGATTTGTTTTAAAGTGCCAAGACATCCAGAATTATGGCATGTTGAAGGTGGGGAGGAGGATACTGCACTCACCCCCAAAACTTTCTAGTGACTTATATTCCTAAGGCATATCCCTAGGATTGGTATTGCTCAATCATATGGGAGCTCATTTTCCAATTTTTTGAGGAATATCTATATTGTTTTCCAGAAAAGCTGGACTAGACAACATTCCATTGGAAGCATGCCTGACAACAGATGAATGGCTAAAAAAAACTGTGGTACATATACTCAATGAAATACTATGCAGCTCTCAGGAAATTTTCTTATATATGGATGAACATGGAAACTATTATACTGAGTAAAATGAGTCAGAGGGAGAGAGATAAACACAGGATAGTCTCACCTGTGGGATTTGAGAAAAATAAAAGAGAGTATAATAATAATATTAATACCCAGAGACAATAGAAATAAGGTTTGAAAGGACCAGCCCATGATATGAAGCTTGCCACAAAGATTGATTAGCACAGAGAAATAACTACACCAACAACTATCATGACAATGATAGTGAGTGAGAAAAATACAATACTTGTCTAGAAGACTGGCAGGGGGTAAGGAAGGGTAGAAATGAAGGGACATTGATATTTGCAGGAAATTTGCACTGGTGAAGGGAGGCGTATATTTTGTGACTGAAACACAACTATGAACATGTTTGTAACTATGGTGCTTAAATAAAGATATTAATAAAAAATAAAACATAAAATAAGAACCATCAAAATAAGGAAAAGGATGAAATATGTATATTATTTACACTTTATTCATAACAATGTACTTTTAAAAATTATTTTTTAAAACTTGTTTAAATTAAAAATGATTTAAGAAAATATTGTGACATCAGCCTAAATACTAGAAACACTGAAGTTTTGGTCACATTGCTGTCTCTGCAGAGAGCTATAGAGGAATGCAAAAGTAGGATCTGGCAAAATTGTGATTGTGAAAGGTGGAGTGTAGCCGATGTGGCTTCAGTGGGGCTGGGACTATGCCAGCTCTCTCCTCTTTTAAACTGCCAGCTTTTTTCTGTGTGGTTAGTGCACTCATAAAAAATATCATGTCTTGCTTTACATCTCTTTTGAGAATATATTGAGTCTAATGTACTGGCTGGATACAAGATATGGTTACTCTTGATTGTCTTTCAAGGAACAATGTATTCTCTCTGTGCCTATATGTCTCTATCTCTTTGTTGCTATCTCTGGTATCCATATATATTTTCTTCTATGGAAATTTTTTGAAAATTTATTTTTAAAATTGATTCAAATTAAACTTTTATTTTACTATAGTTGCAAAAACTAGTGATGATTGTAAATTATTCTTGAGAGATATTAATATTTATCTTTTAATATTTTATTTATTCTTCAAAATATTTTTCCAAGCAGAAACATACCTCGATATTGAATATAAGAGGCATCACTATTGATAAAGAAATAGACTAATTTGAATTTTGCTATATTTTTAGCAGAAAAGTATTCCCAGCCATAAAAATAAGTAAGATTTATTTTTAATCTGTTCATTGCTTTATAAACATATCAATAATTACCTAGGTAACTTATTTCAATATAAATTATTGCCAAAAATTCTGGAAATTCTGAAGAATTAGTAGTGAGCCCCTAGAAAATCTGGTTGTAGCCCAACCTCTTTAAGCACCCCACAAATAATGATGGGTCAAGTTCCATGTAATACTCAAACTTATGTAGGAAATTAATATTATATGCATCATATTAAAGCAAAAAGAAAAGTCTGGAAAGAAATGAAAGTAAAGAAAGAGATGAAAAAATACTACAAAAAACACTGGAAGAAGTGAGCACAAGGGAAAATTTGAGATTTTAAAACATGATTCATTGGTTAAGCAGAAAGAACCTCCACAAAAAGGATTAAAATTGAAGATATTTTATTTTAAATAGTTGAACAGACTATTGTGCTTTGTAGGGGATATACTTGGTGGTGCTCTGGGCTTATTGGATCTGCTTGCTCTTGATATAATCTAATATTAATTAAAATAATATTGGGAAGATACATTTTTAAATGTAATGACTGGGACACACAGAAGATTCTTTACATCAAGCATATGGTTACCTTACAAATGACCATGCTTCTAGTAATATATAAAGAAGATAAAAATAGTAAGGATTGAGTCAGACTCAAGAAGGCACAGATAACTGCATCATTATCATAAAGGATACATTATCAAAAGTCATTAAATGAAAACCATTTATGATAGCACTGTTCAATTTTGATATCAATCAATGTGTCTTGATCTAAAGCAGATAATAAAGTATAGAGAAGAGTATTTTGAAGTGTAGAAAAAATTTATATGCACCTAAGCAGTTTTCTTTTTGCTACCATGAAAAGACTATAAGATGCTTTAATTTTAATTTCTTGTCATTTTTATTTTTAAATTGAATGTTTCATTTTAATTTTTCATACTTCATAAGAAACCTTTATGACATTATGTGCACTGATTATTACCAGTACTGAGATTATTCTTTGACAGATAGTAGATATTAAACAAATATTGGCTCATTGATTCAATGAACAAATGAGATTTAATGTCACCAAGGAACTTTAATAAGGAAATTAAATATGATTGCTTTAACATTGAGGGGCTTATTTAGAAAGTATTTAGGTTATGAATTTCATGTCTTAAGTATAATAGGAAATTAGTCTGTTAATTCTCGTTTATTGTTTTGTTTTTATTTTGGTTTTGGGGCCACACCCTGCAGTCCTCAGGGGTTATTCCTGTCTTTGTACTCAGAAATCGCTCCTATCAGGCTCAGGGAACCATGTGGGATGCCAGGGATCGAACCCAAGACCATCCCAGGGCGGCTCCATGCAAGGCAAATGCTCTACCACTCTTCTGTCACTCCTGCCCTGTTTGTTCTCCATTGTTTTCACACACATATAAAATATCTCACTGCTAAATTTCAAATTTATAGTTAATATTTAAATTTAGGAACATATAAAATATTAATTTATAGTACATAAATGAAACTTCATATTGCTTTTTATATATGTGATACAGATATATACTAGCAAATAGTAGTCTTTTATTGCTTTTGTAATATTAATTTGTAATATTTCTAATAGAATCATAACTATTATTATCAAAATATAGAAATGGGTGATAATAATTCAAAATGTAAGCATTTTCAATTAAATTGAACATAGAAAGATTATATAAAATATAGATATTACACAGATTAAAATACATCAAGTAGGGTGCTTGTTTGCATACAGCTGATACACCTTCCAATTCAGCACTTTTCTCTAATGATTTGTTGAGTTCACAAGGAATTATCCCTGAGCATCAAGTGTACTCAGAAGTAAGTTCTGAGTGGCATCAAGTGTGACTTTGCCTAAGATTTAGGTTTTAAAATATTTTATAGTATATAGATATCCTGTATATTTTTTGAGTTCAAAATAATTTTTCATGTCAACTATTAATTATAGCCTGATATTGCAAATTGATACTTTAAATTTTAAGCTATTCAAGATTAAAATGATTCACTTATACTTCTGCATTAAACAATTTATTATAAACATAATGCAAAAATTGGTCAGTTTTTTGTATATTATGCCAAAAATACTCCTATTGTCTTCTTTGTAAATCCTTAATAATGTATTTTATCATACTAGATGTTACATATGTGCTGATGCTTATATAAAAGTAATAGAGAAAAGCAATATTAATATGGATTTCTTGTGGGGTTCACTCAGCTAGGCCCAGGGGGCTAGTAGGCCCTGGGTCTTTATTCAGGAACTACTCCTCAAGGTACTCAGGAAATAAAATGTAATGCTAGGGAAAGTACTGGGTTGCTCATGCTCAAGACAAATGCTCTAACCACTGTATTTTCAATCTGTTCCTAGTTTATAAGACCCTCCAATAGAGATCTTAACAGAAAAAGTAGATGATGTTTCATATACTCTTACATTTTAGGTAATCCAAATCTTGGTTGAATACCTTCACACTGAAATGTATTGATGTACCTATTGTAATTATATTATTTCATTTTAATATTGGTTTATTTAAAAACATGGTTATTTGAGATTATATATGTATATTGTATATACTATATGTTTACTTAATGCATTCATACAATATATTTGGGAACATACAGTGACAACTCAAATGATCATAAAGTTTCTTAAATGAAGGAAAACTAGTAGCCTGATAATACACAGTGTTTTAAATCAAATGCTAGGAAAGATTAGTATTATATTTAGCTTTAGACTAGTCTGGTCTAGCCCATCTCACCCCAATACAATTAATCAACTTCAATGCAATTTAATTTCTATGTTTAAAGTCAGGTAGTATCTCAAGAGATTGTGGAAATCAGTTTTTGAAAATTATTTATTACATAGTTTGCATTTTTCAAGGAAATAAATAATTTTCTATTTGATAAATAAACAAAAGAACTCAGTCAAAAAAAAAAAGAAAAAAAAAGAACTCAGTCAAAAGTGCTTCAGGATAAATGTTAGAAGTGTAGTGAAGTTTCATTTTGGTATTATTTTTAATTATTTCAATTTATTTTATTGTAAAGTTAAGCATGTAAATAAATAATACATTATGCTCTCTGAGGTTAATGTAGCGATTATCAGCATTCTTCACAGTTTCAAACAAATATATTTTAAAACTATAGAGAAAAAGACAAAACATTAATAAAGATGAATGGACATTTTTAATATTGTATTAATTTTATTTCATGGCAAATAAATATAGTCAATCATTACAACTGCTGGCCTAACATATTGTGAGGATTTGCTGCAAAGATTTATAGAACAAGGCTGTCATAGTCATCAATTGTGAATTTTAAGTAAATATTCCATCTAAAACCATTCTTCCAGGTTAGCAAATGATAAATGGACCAATCATTTGATATATTTCTACAGATACTTTCTCTGTTGATTTACATAAGTACTCTGGTTTAAAACATAAAGTACATCTTTGGCATCAACTTTTATTTTTTAGAATATATATTTCAGTTTAATCAGCTTTTACATGTTCTATTGTTTATTTTTAGTCCTGATAAATTATATGTAGAGTGTTATTCAAAGAAAAAGCACATACCAGGATATTGACAATATATCTTGTGCAAATATAAAAGTAGTATTTATGATTAATTTCAAAAATTAAAAAATTAAGTTTCTTATTTCATTACAGGATTTTTTTTCTTTTTGGACCACACCCATTGATGCTCAAGGATTACTCCTGGTATGTGCTCAGAAATCATTCCATATGAGGAATATATGGGACTCTGGGGGATCGAACCGAGGTCCGTCCTAGGTTAGTGCATGCAAGGCAAATGCCTTTCAACTTGTGCCACTGCTTCAGCCCCAACTAGAGAATGTTTTTTTTAATAAAGTGTATATAGATCACAATTTTATATGTGCTATCAAAAGAAATTTCGGTATTTGAAATTGAGAGAAAATTTCATGATTATTAGTTTTAGTTTGTAGGTAATAGTGTAAAATAGAATGGTTGCTGAAAATATAACCAACATAATCAGGAAAATGATATAGTTTACAACATCTGAAAATATTTCTTAAAGCACTAAACTTCATTTTCTTGTGCTCCATTCTTACCCCTAACAAACCCCTGAAGGAAGTTTCAGTCATAATTTCTCATTCATCACGAAGTGACATTTTTCTTTCAGTTTCTATAACAAAAGGTGGTTCTTTAATATCTGCCCATTTTATTATCTAACCAGTGAGAGGACTTCAAAAAATCTAAGAAGCCAATCAATTTCTGCCAGCTGTGGTCTGTGGGAATGTGAAAAGAAAGCAATGATAAATCGCTTGGCACTACCCCCTAAGCTGTATATATACAAGGTTGCTATGCAGAAATACACTTTCACAAATTATGTTATTAAATCTGTGACTCTTGGGCATCAGCTCCTGTCTAACTTTGCTGATGCTTTCTTATATATTAGCATAAAGTTTTGTGTGTATTTGTATATATACACACATATACACATATATTCATACTTAACTGTAATCAGTGAGGATATTATATGGGAATGAGTATAAGCAATCTAATTGCATATTTATCCTTTGTGTGGATAAAATAATAAACCCTATTTAAATTTCTTTGTTCATATCAATCTGCCTTAATGTTGGTTGATTTTGTACAAAGAACAAAACAGGATCATAAAAAAGTGGATAAAGAAACAAGAAATAATTAGAATTATATGAAACTAGTGAATTTATTTCCCAAAATTAAGTTTTTACACTGGGTTAAAAGATCACAAGCAGCAGAACTGCCATCAATCTATGGTCCAGTTTCTGTCAGCAGGTATAAAAATGTTGAAAAATATTGGTCTACTACCTTATAAGTGCCAATTTATGGACCAGTATGCAGGACAGTTATCAGTCTCTATTGGTTAAAGAAAGGTGGAATAATGTTGGGCTTAAATATCCTATGTATGCCATGATTTCAACCAAGATCTCAGAGAATAGTAAAATTGAAAAGTCCTAGTCTTTGGGCAATAAGCATGAGCTGAGAAACATTCTCCCATAAAACCCCAGAAAAAATATGAGATTCCTTTTCATCATTTCATCTATGTTACTGAATATCAGTACAGGTTAGATGTAATTTACACTATAGTGCTCCAGCCTCTACCTTTTGGTACTGGTTTGTTTGATCCCTTAAGTCTACCCTATACTCTAATGAAAATGCACAGTGTAATTTAGGAAAATTAATATTATTGAGTCAACTCATTAAAGGACAAAAAGCCCCAAGAAAGAAAGATATAATAAAATAAAAAATCAATGGCTCTATGAGTTATAGGAGTCAATAGATAAAAAGAAAGTTATTTTGGGGGAAATATAATGAATTATAATATTACAAAATATAGCAGAAAAAGCTATCCATAATTAAAACAAAATAAAAAGTATAAATTGTACATGAATAATTAAGCACCAATAATCAGATATTTGTATTAAAATCTAAATTTGTTGTTTCAAAAGATTGAATGCAAAATTCTGATTACCAGATTATAAATTCCAACACATTCGGTATACAGTGACATACTTTTCTCAACTTTAATAACCTTAAAACATGGTCCAGAGAGATAGCACAGAAGTAGGGTGTTTGCCTTGCACTCAGATCACTTGTAATGGACACGGATTCAATCCCAGGCATCCCATATGGTCCCTGCCAGGAGCAATTTCTGAGCACAGAGTCAGGAGTAACCTGAGTACTGCTGGTTGTGGCCCCAATCCAAACCAAACCAAGCCAAACTAAACCAAACAAAACTTTAAAAAATAATCAGAAAAAGAAAGAAAAAATTTTTTACTAAATGGCTATTAGTGAATATAAAATCAACATCAACCCCTAATTTAAAATATATTTTAAATTCATTAAATCCTAGATTGAACCCTGATATCAAAATTATACACACATATATGAAAATTGTCCATATTTTGAAATTTTGACTTTGTGTTACACCCAAATGTCCATTGCTCTCTTAACACTCAGGAATTATTACTGGCAATGCTTTGGGAAACATATGCAGTGCCAAACCAGCGTCATTAATGTATGGCAAGAGTATATATGTATCTGTATATTTGTGTTGGTTTGTTTTTTGGGAACCACACCCTAGGTCAGCTCAGGCTTACTCCTGGCTTTTATTACACCCTGAATGAGAAACGCAGATGATTCGGGGATCAAACCTGAATCACACCGGATAATGAGCACACAAGGCTCTATTGTCACTCTGTCACCTCAAAATAGTTTTAAATAGAGAAACACACTTGAAGAGTGACATATAAATATATAGACAGTAAATGTTTCCATGAAAGAAGAGGGACTCTAAGAGTGATTATTATAATTTTACTTTAGATCTCCAGCTATTTTATTTCTTTAACTGATTACTAACTTTCTAATATAGGTCGATTAAAATAATTATATATTATACATAAATAGTAATAAGGTAGCAGAATTAAGATATTAGTAATCTTATGAACAAAGTAATTCTGAATGGTAGTAACAATAATATGAAAATTAAAAATTTGAAAGTGCATAAGTTTTATTAAAATGCTTTACTTAAATGGCTTTTTTACTCTGAATTTTTTTATCAGAAAATCACATTAAAATATATTTATTGTATGAAATACTATGCCTAAACATTGCATATCTAATTATTTTTCTGTTTGTTGAGTCACACCCCGAAGTGCTCGGGTTACTCCTGGCACTACACTCAGAATTGCTCCTGGCAGACTCGGGGAACCATATGGGATGCCGGGATTCAAACCACCATGCTTCTGCATGCAAGGCAAGTGCCTTGCCTCCATGCTATCTCTCTAGCCCCTTCATATATAATTTTAGATCAGGATCTTGAGCATCCTAATGAATTTATCCAAGGATCAACTCTTAGTTATTTTTGTTGTTGTTGTTTTGTGTTTCTTTTGTTTTGTTTGTTTTTGTTTGTTTGTTTTTGGGTCAAAGCCAGTGCCATACAGGGTCCACTACTGGGTATGCGCTCAGAAAACGTTCCTGACTTGGGAGACCATAGGGGACACCGGGTGGGATCTAACCGAACAGTAAGTCCTGAGTCAACCACATGTAAGGCAAATGCCCTACTGCTTTGCCATTGGTCCAGCCCCTCTACTCCATTTTCTTTGCAAATTGAAAGATGTAGAATTGCTGAAACCTTTAGTGCCAGCTATCCATGCTGTTTGAAGTATTGATACAGCTGTGTTAGAAGAAATGTTTTGGCTATCTATATTATCTACAGAAAAATAAATATTTTCATCTGACTTAATTTTTAAGGTTTTTTTTTATTTTAATTTTTTATTTTTTAAATATATTTTTTATTTAAGTAACATGATCATATTTGGGTTATAGTCAGAACACCTCCCTTCACCAGTGCAACATTACCCCTCCCCCTTCCCATCCCTTGCCTGTATTTGAGACAGGCATTCTACTACAGTAATTTGTTTTTAAAGTTCAGTAAGTTGTATTTTTTTCCTTGAAGGATAAGAGCAAAAAAATATAGTAAAGGTGTGATAGTGGCAATCGTGTTTGCATAGGTCCAGAAAAATGGAGAAAATGGAAAAAAAAAATCCTTGACCTGATTACAAAAAGGCCTCACCACAGAAGTTTATTGGCATAAGATAGACTCTGGGTTTCAGGCATACCAGTATATCCAACTCCAGTCATTCTCAAGGTCCCGGTGAAACTTTTTCACACTTTAGCTATTGTTGGTATCAGGCTCTTATATTTAAAGACTCTGGATTCTGTGCATTTCTTTTATCGATGTCAGGCTCATGTGGAGCATCCTCTTGTTTCAGCATATCATTAAATGCGGAGCGATCTACCCTGCATGCAGACTGTTGCTGAGTCGCCTGGGTGTTGGGAGCACTCTTTGGAGTAAGTCAATGTCAAAGCAGTGGTAGGTCTTCCCTGGTAGAGGCTTGGATCCTGGCAATGTTAAAGACAGTTGTGGTTGTTTCCATAGATGGTATCCATTGTTCAGGTGTGTGTGGGCGATGCCCATTCTTCTGAGGCCTGAGCCAAATCATTATGCCAATGTTCAGGGTAAAAGGCCTAATTACATTACCAAATTTGTGTCCCATCTCTATTTAATAAGAACTTGTTTGCATATGTATTATTTTCCCATTTTAATGTCCCTATGCAAAAGAGAAGCAATGCTACAAGATATTGTTGGTGCATCTGGGGCCGAAAAATAAAGTCCAACATTTCCCGTAACTTGGTATAAACGTGAAATCTATACAGTTACTCTTATACCAGTATTGCTTATAAAACAGATTTCACTGGGGGAAAGTCAAACAATCAAATAACTAATAGTGGGCAAAATTGTCACTATATGAAGATATTCGAAAAGAGTTATAGATGTTAAGGGAATACATCTGAGATATACAAAAGAGATACATGTGACCCTTTTATGTTTTAAAAAGAAAAAAGAAAGAAAACAAGGGTATTTGAAGACAACAGGTGATAGTTGAGTTTGAGACATGTTTTGCGGCATTACGGAACCCTATATTGTCCTTGAACTAGGGGTTTTGCTGAAGCTGATTCTGGTATCATGCAACAGTCCATAGTTTGATGTGGGCATGAGGGGCCACCAAGCTTGGGTCAACAGGCATGTTGGTTGTAGTTATTTGTAGAGGCATGAGCTGGGGACCGAGAGCGTGTCTTTCAATGAGGAGCTGGATGGTGGTGTTGGGCAGAAGGTCAGTCTTAGTGTCTACCCAATTAGAAACTGAGGATAAGGAGGGTTAAATAAGGGGAAGATAATGGTTCAGGGTTTGGGTATGAGGAGGTAGGAGAGACACAGGGGTGAGGGGAGAGGCAATACATGAAAGACTAGACAATAAAGGTCAATTTTAGTGTTTTATCAAAATCTTGGGCATCCTGATTCTATTCCTAGGAACAGTCTAGGATCAGGAATATTTTTGGATAATGCTTTAAAAAGTATATTTGTTTTGAAAAATAGTTTTACTAGCAAACAAAACAGGGGGTCCAATATACATAGGGGAGGGGTTTCCCTCCTCCACCTGCCCCCCAGGGCCCGAGTTGCCAGGGCCGGCCATGAAGACCAGCCTGGCATGGGGGGTGGGTCCCAGTCTCCTGGACCCAGTGTTCAGTCCAGGAGATCTGTGGCCCGCTGTCTGACCAGCGACCCTGACATACCAGAAAAAAAGAGGGACGGCTTTCCTGGCATGTGCGCTCTGCCGGGTCCAACTCTCTAATTTTTAGTTTTTTAATTCCAATGTATTTGCTAGCAGGTAGATGCAGCTAGTAAATACTTTGGGGGGGCCTTCCCAGCAGTACTGGGAACATCCAGAACCATATGAAGTGTATTTGAGAAGATAGATGTTAACAGGCAGGAATCAATCTGGGTGATTGCCTTAAATAAATAAATAAATAAATAAATAAATAAATAAATAAATAAATAAATAAATAAATAATAAATAAAACAGCCACAAAACCTGAAACAAATAACATCTCTTCTCTTAGTTTTACATCATCTGTAAAATGAAGATAAAAGAAATAATTCTTGGTGCATAAGACTGCTAAGAGGATTTAATATGTGAAGGATTTAGAAAAGAAATAAATATAAAACATCTTCATAGAATATTGTTGGCAGTGGAGTGTTGCTCACCCCAAAAGTTAATACACTATATGCATTTTAGTCGCATCTAAATCCTGGATGACCCCAGAAAATTTGGAACTGAAAAGATTGGTAATCCGGTTTTTCAAAATAACTCTCTCACACAAGATTCCTTAGTCACTCCACACTTTCAAGACAAGTTTAATTTTCTCCTATAGTCCCAAATTGATAGGGTAATTTGAAGCCCTTTGCTTGAGGCCTATAATGATTCAGATTACTTTCACAGATATCCTTTACTGCCATGAGGGCCTTCAGCAGGAAGAAGATGGTTCAGCAGCAAGAGAGATTTCAAATATCTCTCCCAAGGTTCCCTAAATATGAAAAAGTGAGTGCACCTAATTCTAAAGGTGTAGTACACATATTCTCAGGTCAGTTGACAATTTTCATTTTCTTGTTAATGGATTTTAGAGTATTTTTGAAACCGGTTTCAAAGGTACAAAATATCACTGAAGTGAGAATTAAGGCTTACAAGAAAAAAAGTTGGTGCTAAGTATTTGGCAATTGGGGATTAATCAATGCTGCCTGCATACTAAAAAGCTTGTCAAGAATATTCATGCCCAATGTAACTCATCCACTCATAATAAGTCTATTGGTCATATTATAGATCCACTTTAATAGTTATTGTTTCTTTCAGAAGTTACCTTTTATGAAAGTTATTTGAGGAATACAAAAGAAAGGAAAGAAAAAAAGAAAAATTATTTTAATTAACTCTAAAAGCTTGAGTTGTAACTGGCATTTGATTCATTGTCTTGTTTTGTCTATCAATACTAATGCTGTTTTAAATTACTCTGTCCTAAATGTCTTCCTCTTTTGAATTAACACTAATTATAATTTATTAACTTGTAAATTTTCATATGTTTATGTGCATGTGTGTGCAAATATAAGTATAAATAATGCAATTCAGCATAAGTGCTTTATATGACTTGGTATCTAACTCTTAACTATACATTTTCTTCTGTCTACCTGTCTACCTTTCTACTGTCTACCTGCTTCTATATTATAGTACAACATAATTTAAGTAGCTATATATTAAAAATACTGTTATAAAAATTGGTTGAAGTTAATATGTTGTTACATGCATTTCTGAGAATGTGTCTAAAATTTCCCTTAAGATACATTTCAAAAAAATTCTAAATAATAATAGAGAAATGTATTCTGCTGACACTAGGTTAGATAGGAAGATTAGAAAATTGAGATAGTAGTGCAGAAATTTACCAGTCAGGTAGGAGGCACAATAGAGCTGCATTAAAGATAAAACAACTTTTGTAAAAATTAGAGATACTAAATCTTTGGCTGGGTAGAGAAAATTGGGGTTTATAAACTTGCCTTGCATGTGACAGACTTACAGTCAGTCCTTGGCATTGTGTATGGTCTTCTGAGAACCAGGAGTAATCCATAGTACTGTTAGTTATAGTCTCAAAATAATAGACTGTTATAGTCTCAAACAATAAAAAAATAAAATCAGCCAAAATAGCAACAAAAATAAATTTAGTTATTATGAAAATTATAAATAATCAAAAGAAAATTTTGTCTAATGACAAAGATTATAGTTTATTATATATAATCAAAAGAATAATTGTCACCAGCCATTTTACTTTTTATTTTGTTTAGCGGAGCAACACAACTGGTGATGCTCAGAATTTACTCCTGGACCTGCGCTCAGAAATCCCTCCTGGCTTGGGGAACATATGGGACGGCGGGGGATCAAACCGCGGTTTGTCCTAGGTCAGCAGCGTGCAAGGCAAACACCATAACGCTGTGCCACCGCTTCAGCCCCATTTTATTAAAATTAAGTACAGTCATTAATCCTATTGTTTTCCTTTTATATCTTTCTTTGATAATCAGTCTGTGGGCATAGTTTTCACATCAGTTGGCATGGATTTCTTTACAAGTTACATTAGTATAAGAACTAGATTTTTTATAACATTTTAAGAGGTACTGCATTAATTATATTTTTCTAAAGCAAAGGCATTAACTCTTCATAAGTTTATGCTATACCAGTTTTAATTTTTGTTAGTTTACTTTTAGTCACAGATATTTTATGGTTAGTTACACTATGAATTTTAGTGTATTAGTAAGAAATTCTTCAACCATATATTATATGTATATATATATATATATTAGAATTCTAAATGTGAAAATCTTTACTTTAATCATTTGTGAAAAAACTATTTTTAAGCATTTCAAAAACAATATCATTCCATCCACAATTAAAAAGAGCAAATCCTAAGAAATATAAAAATATATATCTCACAAAATACAGAGAGCATAGGCCTGACTACATTTGAAAGTGATAATAACAAAAGAACTGCTTTTTAGTTAAAAGGAATACTTTTAACTTAGATCAAAAGAATTCTTTTTAAATCAAGATTTCCCCTAGGCCACTTAAAGTGTTCAACAGTTACTACTTAATTAATCACTACCACTTTTATAGAGAGAGAAGACAGAAGGCACTGAGAGAATGTTTATTATTCTTCATTGTAGAGAAAGAAGTCACAGCTTAGTGGGATTTCACTGAATGATACCCAAATCTTCTATTCCACAACTTGTCCAATCTCAGATGTGCCCTTAGATTCTGGCATCTGGGATGCCAGTAAGCGTTCACTTTCCTTGGTTCTGAGGGTCAATAATGTGAAATACATGGGATTTGCAATATTCCTAAAAAGCCTGAGAGAACGTAGCATAAATGACCCCAACACACAGGAGGTAAACTAAAATAATTACAAAATGCTGGGATCTAAGCCATCCCTCAGTAGGAGCATGAATAAAATTCTTAACACTGTCAAGAACCCAAGTGTGAAAATTGTAAGCTAGCTGAAAGAATAAATGCTGGGTGAAGCTCCAGATTGAGAGGACATTGAAATGTACTAAATACAATTTCTCCTTGAAGTTATTGCCATTAATAAAATTTCACCTGCTGAGTGCTTAATTGTATAGAAGATAATGCTAGCAAGAATTATATTGGTGACATTAGAGGCTTAACGCAAATTCTACATATACAATAATGAATGTGAATAAGAAAACGAAAGAATGTCTCTTCAAGTCCTTTTTAAATCTCTATAAACACACTACCAGCTGCCATGGATAAAATGCCAGCTGTGGGTTTTTTATAATTAAACCTTTCACCAAAACATGATTTTACCATAAGTATAAGACGAGATATTATCAAACAGGGACATTTATCTTAAAAATAATTTTAGATGTATATTCTAACCAATAATTATTTAACATCCCCATATTATTATAACTTTGTAAGAATAATATTTTATTTTTATTAAAATTTTATTTTCTGGGCCCGAGCAATAGCACAGCAGGAGGGCATTCACCTTGTGCTGCAACTAGGTTGTCCTAGCATCCATATGGTCTCCTGCAACTGCCATGAGTGATTTGTGAATGTACAGCCATAAGTAAACCCTGAGCACTGCATCGTGTGGCCCCAAAACAAACAAAAATATTATTTTCTTTTAAATTTTTTATTTTATTAAAGCATCATAATTTACAAAAGAAATCAAAATGAAGTTTTAAATATGTTAGAGCACCAGTTCCATCTTCAGTATCAATTTTCCTCCATTACGGTCCGCATATTCCCTGCAATCACTTTCACACCAATTTTATTTATAAAGAGAATTATCCTGATTTTCCTTTTATTTATTAGATATAAGGTTGGGCACTTTTTGCAATTTTATCTCTAGTAACAATTGATCACATCCATAGATTTGGGGCAAGTTTTGTATTATCAGATGTCTTAAAAATAAATAACTATATTAAGGTAATTAGAAGTTAGTGTTTAGTGCTATTAGTCTTGAATCAGACATGGTAGAATTGACTTGCAAATTGGTGGTTTCTGGAACATTAGTTGTAATGGAGACAAAGAACACACTAAATAAATAAAGAAATAAATACAAATAAATACGCATGTAACTAAATGAACATTTAGCTTTCCATGTAGCATTCTTTATTTGTGAAAGGTTAGGGGCCCACCAGTTAGTGTTTAGGAGTTACTCTTGGCTCTGTACTTGGCAATCACTCTGGGATTGAACCTGGGTCAGCTGCATGCAAGAAAGATCCTTGACAGCTGTGCTTTTGTTCTTGCCCCTTTTAATATTCATTTTTGAATGAAGTTATTCCAGGAAATAGAATGGGGGCTACTTAATTCAAAGAAAACTATTGTCTTACCAGAAGTTCTAAATATTTCTCCCATTACTTTCCCCCTAAAATGACTCTCTTAACTATCTTCTTTACAACAATTGTTTGCACAAATTATGCTGCCTCTAACAATGTTTTACTTTTCCTTTATTCTAGATAAACTAATTATTACTCATCTCATATACTGCACAAATTAGGGGGACATAATAGACATTCTTACAATATGAAATTAGATGAACTAATAGATTTATACTAGAATAATTGGATAGAGTTTTCTCTGTTGTGAAATTGTATAACATATACTACTTGATGGGAATAATTAAGTATTTAATGAAAAATATTTTTACAATAGTAATTTCTTACCAGAATATTTAGACAATATTTAAAATACTTTTATACATAGATTAATTATTACTAAGCTTTAATCTTATCCTGTAAAATATTATTTCAATTTAATAGATGAAAACAATGCTCTGCACAATAATAATCAAATACCTATGCACTCTATGGAAATATAGTGGCATAATTTATGCTTAACTATGTCTTTATGTATAACTCCTTTAGTGTAATCATATAAGTTAGATCAAGAATCATTGTCTCACTTTGAAAGTTTATCAATCCTAAATGAAAAGTTAAAAATCATAAGCAAAAATAAAAGTTCTTAAGCAACATTCTATTCAAGAAGATAGTCTGGAAAATATCTGACCTATTGAATTTCATCTTGTAGTTCATCTAAAGTTAATTCAACCTTAACTGGTAATTCTTAATCAGGAATGAAAGAACACTATTCTACATACAAGCTACCTGTTACAGTGAGTAATTCATTAGCCTTCCACAAAATTGATCTGAGTTTTATCAGCAGTATCTCATATGGTTCCTGGAACACACAAGGGAAAATTTCCTGAGTGTACAGTCAGGATAAATTCCTGACTACCATTGGGTGGCAAGCTTTCTACTGGTCCTCTTGGCCCCTCATCTCTATTGTCTCTATGTATTAAACTAATTATTATTTTTCTTATATCCCACAAATGAATGAGTTTATTATATGTCTATCCCTTTCCCTTTGACTTATTTCACTCAGCACAATAATCTTCATATGCAACCACATATAAACAAATTTAATTATTTTTCCCCTAAAAGCTGCATAGTATCTCATTGTGTAAATGTTATCACAGTTTCTTTAGTTACTCCTCTGTTCTTAGACATGGAGTTGTTTTCAGATTCGGGCTATTTTTAAATAGTTCTGTAATGAATATAGTGATTCAGAGGAATTTTCTTCATGGCCTTTTGGGGTTCATAGAGTATATCCCTAAGATTGGTATTGCTGAATAATATGGAGACTTATTTTCTAGTTTTTTTTAAAGGAACATCTATATTGATTTTCAAAAAGACTGGGCCAACCTATATTCCCAATATCACTAAATGAGAGTTCCTATTTCCCTGCATTCATGCCAGAATTGGTTGTTCTTGTTCTATGTGATAAGTGTCAGTCTCTGAGATGTGAGACAATATCTCATTGTTGTTTTAATTTGTATCTCCCTGGTGACTACTGATGTGAATCAGTTTATTTTGGCTATATGTATGTCACCTCTCATTAATACCACGCAAAAAGATTAAATCAAAATAGATTAAAGATCTTGATATCATACCTGAAACTAGGAAGTACATAGAGGCAGAACACTATATGATATTGAAGTTAAAGACATTTTCAAGGATAAAATACCTCTGGACAATCAAATGGAAGCAAAGATAAACAAATGGGAGTACATTAAACTGTGGAGTTTCTGCACCTCAAAGGAAACAGTGACTAGGATATAAAAGTCTTCCTATGGCATGGGAGAAATTATTCACTAATTACCCACCAGACAAAGGTTAATATTTGAGATGTTCAAGGTACTCATAGAGCTTAGGATAGAAAAACTATCTAACCCCATCCGGAAATGGGAAGAAAAAATTCCCAAAGAATAAATACATATCACTCAAGCACACATGAATAAAGATACATTTTTGATATTATCTTCTTGTCATATTCATGACATGTAACTATGCTAGACAGGGATGGATCAAAGGTACATCAGGGAGGATTTTTTTTCCACACAGCTGTCCCATGTTCAGTCCCCAGAATCCCACATGGTTCCCTTAGCAACCAGGCATTTACTGAGTGAGAAACAGGAGTAGCCCCTGAGCATCAACACATGTGGTCCCAAAACAAAATGATATTTTATCTTCTTGCCTCTAGTTAGATTATTTTTATGTAAATGATTTTTAATTTGATGTAGTTATATGTGTTTATTCTTGCTCTTTTTTTGTCTCTGCAATGAGATTGATGCTTCAATACATCCCTGAGAGTAAGTTATTTTATTGTGTTGGAATTAAAACATATGTATATAATATATTAGCAGTTAATTTTTGAATATGTGTTTTGAGCAGTGTTTGGAATTTTTTCTTTGAGTTTTGTTCTTGCATGTAGTTATCACTTTTCCTGGCATATTTGTTAAAGAAGCATTCATTTTCCATTGTGTTTACATGTTCCCTTTATCACCTTTTTTTATCACCATCTGTGTTGAGTTAACCAGATATCTGTATTTGACTCTATTCTCTGTTTTGGGTCACAATACTATACTACTTTAGCTTTGTAATATGATTTTAAGACATTACATATTATAAAACCACTGTTTTTATTTTCTCTCATTTTTGGATTATGTGGATTCATTAATAGTTCTATAAAAATTTATAATTTTAACAAAAATAGTATTTGAACCCCATTTTCCTCTTTTTCTCACAAAATTACTTCAGCTCTTTAAGGTGTTTGGGGTTCCTACGGATTGCAACTGTATTCCTTTCTACACTTACATAAATGCTAATGAAAATTTAATAGTAATTTTTTTTGCATCTATAGGTTGCTTGATGAAGCAAAATGATGCTCATTTTCAGGAAGATGTCATGTAGGGAGACACTAAAGAAGTTCTGAGAACACACAGCAGTTCTGAATCTTCTCTGCCATTCTAGGCCATCAGAACTGCAATTTTATGCTATTGCTTTGTTTCTAGGAAGACCAAGAGTTCATTACTGACTAGTGATGCATATCAGTTTAACATAATGATTGCTGGGT
The DNA here is from genome assembly GCF_024139225.1 of Suncus etruscus. Taxonomy (NCBI): domain Eukaryota; kingdom Metazoa; phylum Chordata; class Mammalia; order Eulipotyphla; family Soricidae; genus Suncus; species Suncus etruscus. The sequence goes on along the minus strand of NC_064848.1, from coordinate 134,716,960 downwards.
CTGGAGATAACTTGAAGGACTGCAGTACAGATTTTGCATAATGGAACCCTGGATTCTCTATTGGGCATTGATCCCATCACCATTTGATACTCTGAGTACCTCTGGGAGTAACCTTTGAGCACTAATCTCAGAATAGCCACATTTAGATAATTAAATATTAATTTAAGTTATTGGAGGAAGAACACACCTATTTTTGGTCAGGAACAACTCCTGACTATTCCAAGGTATCAATTCTAGCAGCAATCAGCAGACCATACAATACACATAGGACACAAGATGGAATCAAATTTGGTGTTCAAGACATGAGCTTCACCTGCAGTGCTGTATCTCTGATTCTATTTTTATACTATATATTTCAGGAATCAGCAAACTAGGTCACTAAAATGTATTTTAACTTAATTTGGGATATGTCAAACTCAGTTTAAGAGTTGATATGCACTAGAAATGAATTTGTATATGGATGTATTCTGAAAATGGGAGCCATTGAAAAGACACTCTTATAAGAGCTATTCATTTCTACAACAAAATATCCTATGGGTTTAATAAAACTACAAAATATTATAGAATCATAAAGTGGCTAATTAGTTTTGTGAATTTAAAGTGCTTTGCTTGCACTTAAAAACTAATTACTGATTATATGTAGCCTTGAATCAATTTTCCTCACTTTTTATTCTGATGGTTGTAAACTAAATTCAGCAAAAGTACCAGACATTTCACTGGCATTAAGATTTTAGCATCTATTCTATAAGTAATGTTATGATATACCATATGTATTTTCAAAATCACAACAAACAAAATATCATCTCATATATTTAAGAAACACTTTTTGTTTATACCATCGTAAGTGAAAACTTAATTTTACCCTTCATCATACATGTTGCACATTTATCACAATTTACTGATACCACCTTCTCTATTGAATTCTGGTAATCACTAGTCATTGTTTAAATTAATATTTAAGCATTGCAAGCAAAACAAGTCTTGGAAATACTGTGAATTAGTTAAAAAATGTGGAGAGTAAACAATGGCAAACCAATGTATTGAATTAGATCCCTAGCTCTGCATAAACTCCCCAGCATTGGTAGGTGAAAACCTGGTGACTCCAGCAGTACAGTAGATGACAATTGAACAATCAGAGCACAAATGGGCTGATAGATGGAGTCTCAGAGCATGACTGTGCACCTATTTCTTATAAGACACATAAGACTCACTGGAAGTATCTCGATTGAAATTCTAAAAGCCATAAAGAAAAAATATAACTATGTTGAATGAGAAAGACAATCAACCAAGATTATTACTCAAAAATAATGTTCCTAATTTTATTAAGTTTACTCTTTTTTCAAAAAGAATATAATTTAGTGTTCCAGTGAAAATATACTTTTTTAGGTGAAGTGAAAATATTCTCCAGGTGCACCTTGATTTATTGCTATGCCTCTTCTGCCATGGGTTATTCCAGTTCTCTTGGGGAAAATTTTATCATCCACTTTGAGAAACACAAAGTTAAATGAAGCTATTCTGTCCACAAGTATTCCTTCTTTTATATTAATATCTTTATTTAAACACCTTGATTACAAACCAGAAATCTTCCTTCTTTATAAAGTTCTATTTTGTGTACTTTTGCAATGTGTTGTTAGAAACAATACATTTCTTTATCAGGAGAATAAAGCAAAAGGATAATTTGATGAGTCTTTTTGTTTCTTGGCCCTTTTTTTTCTGCTTTTCTGGTGGATACTTGCCATTTATGTATAAATTTCAAAAAGTTATTAAAGTATCATTAATATTGGCACCAATGATATTTTATCATAGTCATTGTTCTCAATATAAAAGAGCTAAAACAAAATTCCATAAATTTTTGAATGATAAATAATAAAGCCCATTGCATTATTTTAGCAGCACTCCAATTACCTGAAATTAAATATGTTGCTGTGTTTCTGGCTTTCTTGAATTACCTTATTTTCTAGAGCTAGAGGAGTTTTTAGTTAGAAATCTAGCTTTTGCTCTCCAACTCATTATGTTGGCTAAACACAGGTATTGCAACTGCTTGCTATCCTGTTAAGCAAACTGAATAAAGGAAAATCTTCACAGTTTTAACTTCCTAATCAGTGCTATCTACCAAAAAAAGCCTATAAAGATCACTCTAAAACAAAAAGATCTTACAATTTTATCGGATGAAACTAAAAGATAAATAGAAATGAAACTAGGTATTTTCAGGAGAGTGAAGATAAAATGTATGCAATTCAAATTAGATTTAAAATTCCCCAAAGTACCCTGCATTTAACATGCATAAGATCTCAGTTTAAGAGAAAACTCAAATTTGATCTTGGCAAAAATATTTGAGACCTCCATTTTAAACTCCCCCAAACCTCTGATTTGGGAATCAGAAAAAAATGTAGATTTAGATCCCACTTATGTCCCTGACTGTTTTATTGACCTTTATAATATCATTGCAGATTCCGGACTCATTTCTCATTATCAAAATAAAATGTTAAAAGGCAACCCACTATGATAATTCAAAGGCTACATGAGATATCATACATGATATTTATGAACATATTTATTTTATTTGGCTTTATACTTTCTTTGAACGTTGAAATTAATTAAAGCTGGTAAAAAAAATCACCATTAATTTCCTATGACAACTCAAAATGAAAATCAAGTAGGATTCCTGCTTCTCATATTTTTGTTTGTTTCTTTTCTTTTAATATCCATGTTATTTACCATCTCTGCCAGATACACTTTCTTAATGACAATGTAAATTACTGACTACATAGAAAAAGTCTCTGAATAATACTGAGGGGGGAAATTCTGCCATATAATATGTACTGAAGCTTAGTCCTGACAGGCAGAATAAGTTGAATTTTCCACAAACTGACAGCAGCATTTGCACATGATTTATGATCTGTCAATAGCCTATCATCCATAAAAGTGTTTCTTTACAACTATATAGCCAAAGAATTTCTAATAGGAGTTATCAGAAGGAAACTTCCTTTTAGAATAGCTTTACAAATAAACTTAGAGAATTTTATTTATATGTGTAGTTAAAGAACAGAGTAATTAAAATAACAAATGAGTGTTTCAATATAGTATATTTGAATTTAAAATTTGTTTCTGTATTCCAGTATATACTATCATATGTTAAGAATATGCATTCATTTCTCAAGACTTCCCAATGATAATGTGTTCCTTAATGCAGTAATCTATAAACATTTACAAATCACCAATAATCTCTTTACATTTCATTGACATTTCGAACATTTATCTTGTTTCAACAATATTTTCAACACAGTTTTTGCTTATAATAAATCACTCAAAATTATACCTATACTCAATTCCCTTCCCTCCTAATTTTCTCTACAAACCTTAATTAGTAATTTTGTTGGGTTGTTTGTTTTTGTTGTTGCTTTGTTTTTGGGTCACAACTGGTGTTGTCCATGGGTAACCCTGGCTCTGTGCTCAGAAATTGCCCCTTGCAGGCTCAGGGGACAATATGGAATGCTGGGGATGGAACACGAGTTTGTCCTAGGTCTGTCTTCTGCAGGGCAAATGCCCTACCACTGTGCTATAGTTCCGGCCCCCAAATTTTAATTTCCATTCTTTGTTCTTTTCATTTATTTCTTTCTAGTTTTTGTGCTACACACTCTGGCGCAGCTCAGGGTTTACTCATGGCTCTGTGTATTACTAGTTATTAATTAAATATATACAATGAATTCTGAACTATTACCTTTAAATAGAATACTCATTCTTATCCAAAATATATTCCTCAATTATACTCTAGTCTTTGCTCTCAAAATAAAAGTGTAAAATACTAGCATTCCTTTTTGTCTAATTTTCAAACAACTGGAAAACCATAATCAGACCTCTAATAAATCTTTTCATTTAATTTCAATTGTTTGTAATGAATTATTTTTTCTAGCCAAGCTTAACAAATATATAGGCTTTTAACTAGTTATATGCTGCCCCAAATTAAACTTTATAAGAGAGTATACACAACCTAGCAACCCTTAATAACTACTTTCTTTTTCACACCAGTGCCTCACTTGTTAGAAAAAAAGGATGTAATACTCAGGGCTTGTGCGCACGCCTAATTTTTAGAGAACTTTATCACTCAATAAAGAAATCTTTATTTGAAAAAAAAAAAGAAAAGAAGAATGTCTGTTGTTCAGTAGCTTGAAAAATGGTATAAAATTTTATTTTCAGTTTAAGAAGAAGCAACTAAAGAGCCTTTAAATAATTAAGTTTAATTTGCTGTCTTTATTCTAGGAAGGAGGATATTATGGCTAGGTTTCAGTAACATTTTGGACTAAGATATTAGGAACAAAATTCTAACATGTGAGATTGTAGAGTTATAAAAAGGATGGGTTTCTTCTTAAAATTGTTTCTGAAATAGCTACAATAAATGTTTTAAAATTAAATAGTTTTTGAGAACATGATAACTATATGTCTTTTTCATGCACTTTAAGAACAATATTCATTGAGGCCATAATCTTATATTACTACATCATATAATAAATATCAATACATTTCTTTCTATTTGAATGGTATATTCATAATTATCTAATTGCATCTCTCTTCCTGTAGGAAAAAAAAAGCTTCTCATAATTACCATCAGATTAGATTCCAGATTTCTAAAGGGAACACAGAGGACACTTTAAATTTGGAAATTGCTCTGTTCTTTGGCTTTCTCTTAAGAGGAAATTCTCTTCTGATTTAAAATCCAACAATACTTCACTAACTAAAGTCCTTGTACTATGTGTGTTATTTAGTATTTAGGTCTTGTCATGCTATAATCTCTATTCTCCCCTTTCCTTCTGTCAGCGTGAAAGGCAAGTGCCTCACCCACTGTACTAGTAGTTATTCACAATACTAGAACTTTTAGGACTCTTTTGCTGTTTTTTTAAAGGAAGTTCAGTCTTTAACATTTTTGTTTGTTTGTTTTTAGGCTACACGAGTGGCGCTAATGGGTTACTCTGGCTCTGTGCTCAGAAATAGCTCCTGAAAGGCTAAGGGGAATATATAAGATGCCAGGTATTGAACCAAGGTCTGTGCAGGGTTGGTGGTGTGTAAGGCAAAACGCTACCACTGTGCTATCTCTCCAGCCCCTTTTTGCTATTTTTAATTCCTAATTTTCTTTCAGAATTCCTTTTGAAAAGTATTTTATCCATGACTCAAGCATCTCCTTGTTGAACAATGCTGTTATGTAATCATGTGAGAATTATTTAGTCTATCCTGCTTTTTATAAATGTAATTTAAATATCTTGTTTAAGTTTTTAATAAATACTTTTAAATATTAAAAGATGCTGTATGTATGGTATGCCAATATACCATACTTTTTAAGAACAATCTGAAATTTTATTTACAACTGTGGAGTCTTAGTTTAGGAAAGAAAAGACCATAAAGCTTGTACATTTTTTTGTTTGTTTTGGGGCTATACCCGGCAGTATTCAGGGGTTATTCCTGGCTATCTGCTCAGAAATAGTTCCTGGCAGGCACGGGGGACCATATGGGATGCCGGGATTCGAAACAACCACCTTAGGTCCTCAATCGGCTGCTTGCAAGGCAAACACTGCTGTGCTATCCCTCTGGCCCCTAAGTTTGTACATTTTAATTAATTAAAATCAATTGATTTTAATAGCCATTACCTTATAAGGGATAATGATATTCTAAAATAAAGTGTTTTTCATTCACATATTTCACATGAAGAGATTTTTGTTCTTCTTCAGTAGCATATTTTCAATGCATATGCATGCACTTCACATCTGTGCCATTTTTGTTTTAAATGTTTGACAGAGAAATTATTCAACAGGTACCCCAGCTGTCAAACCATGCCATTTGTGATGCTTCAACAAGCATCACAGACTCTTCAAAGTATATTGCACCTGAGCAGGGGAAACCTCCACTGGGAACTACAGCCTTAAATGTTTCAAAGCATACATAGAACACTAACAATTTTCAACAGCAGGTCTCCTGTATTCGAGAAAATTGGTCTCTGCTGATCAACTCCTTATTTTTCTCCTAGGGTGACAGCGTTATGATTGATAATGTTTGCTAACTTCGCAAAGGGCCTTTAGATACTTCTTGTCTTTTTATGTCTCACATATCTGAAGCTTTACTTGTCATTTCTTATCTCAAGTATTAATTATTTCTTTAGTTAATGGGTTTCCTTTGTTCCTAGATGTTTCATGAGCTTAATGCACAATTTTTTAAAATGATTTCTTTATTTAACCACAGTAGATACAAAAATGTTCATAGTTGGGTTTCAGCCATAGAATGCAAACCTCCCTTCACCAGTATGATTTACTGCATGCACAATTTTAGAAAAAATATGCATGAAAATCCTGAGAAGTAAAAGGTATTGAAAAATATATGAAACATTTTAGCCACTTTTTGGAAAACATTCTATACATTTGATTTCCATGTTTTATGAACATATTATTTTAAAATACATTATGCCATTTAAAATATAACATCACCCAACCTCTAATACGCATCTCTATTAGCATTTTCTTAATCTCCACAATATCCTAAAACTAAAGAGGATATTCTCAAAATTATCTTGTCACATACTGTAATCAAATCCTATCCTCTATTTTATTTTCCACTTGCACAATTTTTATTAATTACTTGTCATATGTTAAATTTGATATAATGAGAATATAAGCTAAGCCTTTAAGATCCCTGCATATTATAAATCTTTTCGACTAGTTTGAAATTTAGACCTTATATAATTAATCTCATATTAAACTTCAGTTGTATGACCAGTACACTACAGAGAGGTCCTTAAGTATCTACAGAGATAGCACAGCGGCGTTTGCCTTGCAAGCAGCCGATCCAGGACCAAAGGTGGTTGGTTTGAATCCCGGTGTCCCATATGGTCCCCCGTGCCTGCCAGGAACTATTTCTGAGCAGACAGCCAGGAGTAACCCCTGAGCACAGCCGGGTGTGGCCCAAAAACCAAAAAAAAAAAAAAAAAAGTATTTACAGTACATATAATATAACTCATTTAAAAAGTGATACAATGGACCTAGGTATATGGCTCAGTAATTAAGTTCTTATCTTGCTTGCAGAAAGATGGGGGTTCAACTTTATTTCTATTCCACATTTCTCATTGGACCCTGGAAACTTTGCTGCTACAATCTCCTGTGCCACAACAAACATATGACCCTTGGCACACTACAGCAAAGTGACTTCCAAACCTAAAATTTGCAATAACAATAGTGAAAGTGAAAGAAGGGGATTATTGTTGATGAGATGAACAGAGCTCATTCACACCAGGGTGAGATTAAAATATGAGAAAGAACAAAACAAAGGTTTAGAATATGTTAACAGCTGGAATGACATGTCTACTGGGTCAGTGGTCAAAGGGGATATATTAGTTTTAGAAATACTAATCTTTGAGGAGATAAAGGTTATACCTTTTACAATTAGATTAGTTTCACAGGAATTTTTCTGACTTTTTTTCCACAGGGATTTTTCTTTCAAGGCATAATGAAATTTATATATATAAGGTAATTAAACTCAGTGATTTCCATCAAATGTAAAATGTAAAAAAGGGAGTTGACATGATCAGACTTGATTTTCAAAAGAGTATTCAGGAGTTGGAGAGTTGACTTGAATGTAGGCAATCTGAGTTTTATCCCTGGCACACCATACATTTCCCCAATCTATACAAGGTGTGGCCACCGAACACGCAGACAGAAGTAAGTCCTGAGCACCACAAGGTGTGGTAAAGATTAAAAGGATACTCAATTGTATGAGGATAAAACTAAATGAGCAGTGGATACTGGTTAGATACACAATATATTAAGATAGTCTGGAAAAAAGCATTTTTTTATCTAATGAATAAAGCAAACAACAAAGTTTAGTTTGTTATATAAATTGAAAAGATTTTCTGAAAAGACAGGTTTTTAATATAGAAAATAATTAGAAACACCTAGACATGTTAATTTTAATATGTTTCTAAGGAGACCAATGAGTGTTACTGAGCAGGAAGTTAGATATATAGACTAGATCTGTGCCACCTTAGAAATTTCTGGCACAAATGCAGTTCTATGTTAATTCCTTATAAGAGATCATTGAACCAATGTAAAGATGAAATTGTTTAACATTGGTAGGTGATTTAAGATACAGACTTTATGAATTTAGCACATAACATTTAAGAAGATTATAAAGTTAAGCAAGTCAAAAAACAATAAAATAAAAACCAGAGAATTATATTAATAACAGTAAAGAACATTTCAAAAAGAAATTATCTTCCTTTCAGTAACAATATTACAAACTAGTGTTTAAATTGAAAAAAAAACTGAGAGAAAGAGACAGAGACACACAGAGAGAGAGAGAGAGAGAGAGAGAGAGAGAGAGAGAGAGAATGTCTGAAAAGAGCAGGCAGGGGAAAAGGTAGAACAAAAGGAATCAGAATATGGGTGGTGGGAAATGTCCACTGGTGAAGAGATAGTGTTGGATATTGTATGATTATCTCAGTCATGAACAAGAGTATGTCCTGTTTATTCAATTAAATAATTTATTTGAATTAAAATGTTTTAGAATTCATAGATACTTACAAAGTAAATCTTTGCTTTCACCAAAATAACTAAAGCCAGTCCTGAATTCATAGATACTTATGGAGATTCCTCAAAAAAACTGGAAATTGAGCTCCCATATGATCCAGCTATACTACTCCTAGGGATATACCCAAGAAACACAAAAATACAATTCAAAAATCCTTATCTCATACCTATATTTATTGTAGCTCTATTTTCAATAGCCAGATTCTGGAAACAACCAAAATGCTCTTCAACAGATGAATGGTTAGAGATATTATATTGTGGTACATATAAACAATGAAATATTATGCAGCAGTCAGGAGAGAAGAAGTCATGAATTTCTCCTATACATGGATGTACATTGAATCTATTATTTTGAGTGAAATAAGTCAGAGGGAGAGAGAGATAGACACAAAATAGTCTCACTCATCTATCGGTTTTAAGAAAAATTAAGGACATTATTGTAATAATGCTCAGAGACAATAGAGATGAGGGCTGGAAAGACCAGCCCACAATATGAAGCTCACCACAAAGAGTGGTGAGTGCAGTTAGGGAAATAACTACTCTAGCAACTATCATGACAATCTTAATGAGAGAGAAATAGAATGCCTGTCTCGAATACAGGAAGGGCTTGGGAAGGAGGGAGGTGGGGCATTGGTGGTGTGAATGTTGTACTGGTGAAGAGGGGTGTTCTATTTATGACTGAAACCCAAGTACAAATCATGTTTGTAATCATGGTGCTTAAATAAAGAATTATATAAAAATAAAATATTTCAAAAATATTACGTTATATAAAAATATACTTAAAATTTTATTTGCAGCTCAGTATATTCAGTGTTTAGTGGTACAGTTAATCTATATGTAAATGTTGGTTTACAATACACATCAGTTGAGCATAATTTGAAAATTTCCAATGTCACAATGCAATATTACTGCAATGAAATATTTAAAAAAATAGTGTGACTTAGAAAAATAAAAAAAATGAGAAATTCATTAATTATATGAATTATCTCTAAGTAGAAATGTGCAATACTAGAGAATGTTCAACACTAGATGAAATACTATTTAGCATTGAAAATGGAGTAAATTAATAATGAAGCTACAACATGAATGAAAATTAAAATCCCGCTGCTAATAAAATGAAAGACAAAAACAGACTTTAAAGAGGGAAAATAATATAGATTAATAATATTATAGCTTCTACAATGCTCACGATGGTACAGGTAAAATTAGAACAGAAGACAATGCAAAATGTTAGAAAGAAAAATTTTGCATTCATGAGTATATTCTATTCATTTATTATGATAAAAATTAAAAATAAAATTTACATTAAGCAAATTAAACCTCAATAAAATCTGGGCAATCAAGTAAATATCAAATGCTTATTGAGAGGCCAAGTGCAACTAAGCATTGAAAACTATATTAAATTTAACACTATAGATACTTTTATTCAAATCATAAATTTTATTAAAACTAAAATCAGAATGATTATTTGTCGAGAATGAATAATTTTCCCCTCCTTTTTTTCCTTCCCTAAACTGAATAATTTATAAAGACTAAGACAATATCAGTATATTTTAGTGTATTAGTTTCTCAGAATCTAATAATTATTACTTATTCAGTCTTACTCAGTTCTCCAAAAATGCAATAATGTTTTGCTGGTATAACAACACAATAAATGATTAAAATGAAATACATAATTAAATAGAAAATTAAAGAAGTATTCATATTTTCATAATTGTTTTTACATATGTATAAATTTTAGGTGCACCAAATC